>NC_083450.1:2067129-2094607 GCF_020745735.1 Hemiscyllium ocellatum
ACCAGGGACAGGGGCCCTGACACAGTGAGGCACCCTGGGGTGGGGTTAGTCACCAGGGACAGGGCCCTGACACAGTGAGGCACCCTAGAGTGGGGTTAGTCACCAGGGACAGGGCCCTGACACAGTGAGGCACCCTGGGGTGGGGTTAGTCACCAGGGACAGGGCCCTGACAGAGTGAGGCACCCTGGGGTGGGGTTAGTCAGCGGGCACAGGGGCCCTGACACAGTGAGGCACCCTGGGGTGGAGTTAGTCACCAGGCTCAGGGGCCCTGACACAGTGAGGCACCCTGGGGTGGGGTTAGTCACCAGGTAAAGGGCCCTGACACAGTGAGGCACCCTGGGGTGGGGTTAGTCACCAGGCTCAGGGGCCCTGACACAGTGAGGCACCCTGGGGTGGGGTTAGTCGCCAGGGACAGGGGCCCTGACACAGTGAGGGGGCCTGGGATGGGGTTAGTCGCCAGGGACAGGGGCCCTGACACAGTGAGGGGGCCTGGGATGGGTGACTTGCCCTGCTGACCCTATACTGGAATGGCCTGTAGACTCTGGTTTCTTGAGGAGGTGTTCTCTGAAGGGAACAGTCCTCACTCAGATGGCGTGTAAGGGGCAGCTTTGGGATGGGGTTAAGACATTGGGATTGGTGGATTTAGTGGGGCTATGGGGTCAGGGGCAGTATAGGAATGGGTTAAGGGGTTGGGGTGGGGGTTTAAGGTGGGGTTACAGGGTTGAGATGAGGGGGTTAGGGTGGGGTTACGGGGTTGGGGTTGCGGTTGGGGTGTGGAGGGGTTAAGGGTTTGGGGTTGGGGTGTGGGTGGTCAGGGTGTGGGGGGTCAGGGTGTGGGGGGTCAGGGTGTGGGGGTCAGGGTGTGGGAGGTCAGGTTGTGGGGGTCAGGGTGTGGGGAGGTCAGGGTGTGGGGAGGTCAGGGTGTGGGGGGTCAGGGTGTGGGGTGGTCCGGGAGTGGGGGGGGGTCAGGGTGCGGGGGGTCAGGGTGTGGGGGGGTCAGGGTGTAGGGGGGTCAGGGTGTGGGGTGGTCCGGGAGTGGGGGGGGTCAGGGTGTGGGGTGGTCCGGGAGTGAGGGGGGGGGTCAGGGTGCGGGGGGTCAGGGTGTGGGGGGGTCAGGGTGTGGGGTGGTCCGGGAGTGGGGGGGGTCAGGGTGTAGGGGTCAGGGTGTGGGGTGGTCCAGGAGTGGGGGGGGGGGGTCAGGTTGTGGAGGGGTCAGGGTGTGGGGGGGTCAGGGTGTGTAGGGGTCTGGGTGTGGGGGGGGGGGGGTCAGGGTGTGTAGGGGTCTGGGTGTGGTGGTCAGGGTGTGGGGTGGTCCGGGAGTGGGGGGGTCAGGGTGTGTGGGGTCAGGGTGTGGGGGGGGGGGGGTCAGGGTGTGTGGGGTCAGGGTGTGGGGGGGGGGGGGTCAGGGTGTGTGGTCAGGGTGTGGGGGGGGGGGGGGGGTCAGGGTGATGATGGTGGTTAAGTGTTGGATTGGTCCATGAGCTTGTGCCCAGTAACCAATCCCATTCTCTGTTGTTGCCAGGTGCTGCTCGCTGGACTCATTGGGGTTATCTCCTGGAAACGACCTGTCTCCCTCGTGGTGGGTATCTCCCCCCCCACCCACCCTCGATTTCCCTTCCCCCCACCCCTCTCCCTCACCCCCCTCTCCCCCTCCCCCTCTCCCCCACTCTCCCCCTCCCCCTCCCCCTCTCCCCTCCCTCTCCCCCTCCCCCACTCTCCCCCTCCCTCAATTCCCTGCTTCGCACCTCGATTCCCCCTCCCCTCCTCGATTCCCCCTCCCCTCCTCGATTCCCCCTCCCCCCTCATTCCCCCCTCATTCCCCCCTCAATACCCCCCTCAATTCCCCCCTTGATTTCCCCTCCCCTCGATTCCCCCCTCGATTCCCCCTCCCCTCCTCGATTCCCTCTCCCCTCGATTCCCTCCTCTCCCCTCGATTCCCCCCTCCCCTCGATTCCCCCTCTCCCCTCGATTCCCCCCTCCCCTCGATTCCCCCTCTCCCCTCGATTCCCCCTCTCCCCTCGATTCCCCCTCCTTTCCTCGAAACCCCTCCCCTCAATTCCCCCTCCTCTCCTCGATTCCACCTCCACTCAAATCCCCCCTCCTCCCCTCGATTTCCCCTCTCCTCGATTATCCCCTCCCCTCAATTTCCCCTCTCCCCTCGATTGCCCCTCCTGCCCTCGATTGCCCCTCTCCTCGATTCCCCCTTCTCTCCTCAATTCCCCCCTCTTCCCCTCGATTACCCCCTCCCCTCGATTCCCCCCTCCCCTCGATTCCCCCCTCCCCTCGATTCCTCCTCCCTCGATTCTCGCATTGCCTCCTGTCCACGCCCTGTCCCAGGTAAGGGGGCTGTGTGGGTGTGTGAGGGGTGGGGGAGGGCAGAGATTTCTCAGTAGTGTGTGTTTAATCTCTCTCTGTCTCTCTCCCCCACCACCCCCTCCCCTCCCCTCCCCACCCCCTCCCTCCCTGCCCCAGGTCTCGTTCTTCACCCTGCTCTCCGTCCTGTGTGTGATGCTCAGTCTCGCGGGCTCCATCTTGTCTTGTCAGAACGCCCAGACCATCATGGCTCTCGAAGCGTGTGAGAAGGTGGGCACACCCCCCCCCCCCCTCACCCCGGGGTGGGGGGGCGGTTCTCAGGGAGTGTGGGGGCTCGGTGGGGAATGGCTGGGGGGGGGGGGCCTGGGTGGGGCTTAGATTGGGCATGGCCAGGGGGAGGGGTGAACGAGGGTAGACTGGCCCAAGGGAGGGGAGCGACAGAGTGGGCCAGGAGGGAAGGTAAAGAGAGTGATCCCCCAGGGTGAGGGAGGAGGGGAGGGGAAAGGGGCAGTGAGGGGCAATGAATCTGAGGGTGGGGGTGGAGGGGGAGAGGGTTACACTGGTGTCCATGGACCCAGTGTGGGGCTGGTCTCACAGTGAATTCACCGCTAACCTGAAGGTATCCCTCTCTCTCTCTCTCTCTCTCTCTCTCTCTCTCTCTCTCTCACCCTCTCCCCTGATTCTCACACCGTCCCCTCACCCCACCCACTTCTCTCTCTCTCTCTCTCTCTCTTTTTCTCTCCCTCTATCTCCCCCTGCTGCTCTATTCCCCCCCTCTCTCTCTCTCTCTCTTTCTCTCTCTCTCCCTCCGCTCTCTTTTCCCTCTCTCTCTTTTCCCCCTCTCTCTCCCTCTCTCTCTGTCTCCCCTCTCTCTCTCTCCCTCCCTCACTCTCTCCCTCCCTCTCTCTCTCCCCCTCTCTCTCCCCCCCTCTCTCTCCCCCTCTCTCTCCCTCCCTCCACCTCTTTCTCTCTCCCCCTCTCTCTCTCCCTCCCCCCCTCTCCCTCCCCCCCTCTCTCTCCCTCCCCCGCTCTCTCTCCCTCCCCCGCTCTCTCTCCCTCCCCCGCTCTCTTTTCCCTCTCTCTCTCCCTCTCTCTCTTTCCCCCTCTCTCTCTTCCTCCCTCTCCCCCTCTCTCTCTCCCTCCCTCTCCCCCTCTCTCTCTTCCCCTCTCTCTCTTCCCCCGCTCTTTTCCCTCTCTCTCCCTCTCTCTTTCCCCATCTCTCTCTCTCCCTCCCTCTCTCTCTCTCCCTCCCCCCTCTCTCTCTCTCCCCCTCCCTCTCTTTCTCTCTCCCCCCCTCCCCCTCTTTCTCTCTGCCCCCCTCTCCCTCCCTCTCCCCTCTCTCTCTCTCCCCCCACTCTCTTTTCCCTCTCTCTCCCTCTCTCTTTCCCCATCTCTCTCTCTCCCTCCCTCTCCCTCTCCCTCTCTCTATCTCTCTCTCCCTCCCTCCCCCCCCTCTCTCTCTCTCCCCCCCCCGCCCACCCACGGCAGATTGGTTTCGAGCGGGAGGGTATGTGTATGTGCTGTGACCGGATGACACAGCGAGACCATCCCGAATTGTGTGGGGCAGTGGGCGAGCTCCTCAAATTACACCATTTCCAGGATTGTCGGACTGTCCGACTGGCACTGCGGGTAAGGACAGGCCAGAGAGCTGACCGCTGGGCACTGCGGGTAAGGACAGGGGCCGGAGAGGTGACCACTGGGCACTGCGGGTAAGGACAGGCCAGAGAGCTGACCGCTGGGCACTGCGGGTAAGGACAGGGGCCGGAGAGCTGACCGCTGGGCATTGTGGGGAAGGACAGGGATGAGAAAGCTGACCACTGGACACTGCGGGTAAGGACAGGGGCCAGAGAGCTGACCACTGGGCACTGCGGGTAAGGACAGGGCCAGAGAGCTGACCGCTGGGCACTGCGGGTAAGGACAGGGCCGGAGAGCTGACCACTGGGCACTGCGGGTAAGGACAGGGCCAGAGAGCTGACCGCTGGGCACTGCGGGTAAGGATAGGGGCCAGAGAGCTGACCACTGGGCACTGCGGGTAAGGATAGGGGCAAGAGAGCTGACCACTGGCCACTGTGGGTAAGGACAGGGGCCAGAGAGCTGACCGCTGGGCACTGTGGGTAAGGATAGGGGCCAGAGAGCTGACCACTGGGCACTGCGGGTAAGGACAGGGGCCAGAGAGCTGACCGCTGGGCACTGCGGGCAAGGATAGGGGCCAGAGAGCTGACCACTGGGCACTGCGGGTAAGGATAGGGGCAAGAGAGCTGACCACTGGGCACTGCGGGTAAGGACAGGGGCCAGAGAGCTGACCACTGGCCACTGTGGGTAAGGACAGGGGCCAGAGAGCTGACCGCTGGGCACTGTGGGTAAGGATAGGGGCCAGAGAGCTGACCACTGGGCACTTCAGGTAAGGACAGGGGCCAGAGAGCTGACCGCTGGGCACTGCGGGCAAGGATAGGGGCCAGAGAGCTGACCACTGGGCACTGCGGGTAAGGACAGGGGCCAGAGAGCTGACCGCTGGGCACTGCGGGTATGGATAGGGGCCAGAGAGCCTTCCACTGGGCACTGCGGGTAAGGACAGGGGCCAGAGAGCTGACCACTGGGCACTGCGGGTAAGGACAGGGGCTGGAGAGATGACCACTGGGGGTAGGGACAGAGGCCAGATAGCTGACTGCTGGGTACTGTGGGTAAGGACAGGGGCTGGAGAGCTGACCGCTGGGCACTGTGGGTAAGGAGAGGGGCCTGAGAGATCACCGCTGGGCACTGTGGGTAAGGATAGGGATGGAGAGCTGATCACTGGCCACTGTGGGTCAGGACAAGGACCAGATACCTGACCACTGGGCATTGTGGGTAAGGACAGGGGCCAGAGAGCTGACGGCTGGGCACTGTGGGTCAGGACAAGGACCAGATACCTGACCACTGGGTACTGCAGGTAAGGACAGGGGCCGGAGAGCTGACCACTGGGCACTGTGGGTAAGGATAGGGGCCAGAGAGCTGACCACTGGGCACTGTGGGTAAGGACAGGGGCCTGAGGGCTGACCGCTGGGCACTGTGGGTAATGACCGGGGCCGGAGAGCTGCCTGTGGTGATGTATTTCTCTGTGTGCCAGGATCTGTTGTTCGGGGTGTGTGGCCTGAGTATTTTATCCACCATCGTGTGTACCCTCTCCACCGTTATCTGCTGTATCCAGATGTTCACGGTCGATGTGCTACACGTTGTGAGTATTCGTTCGGTTTCCGAGCAGTAAGGGGGGGGGGGGTGGGGTGGGGGGGGAGGGGGTGGGGGGTGGTGAGGGGGGGAGGAGGCGGGGGTGAGGAGGGAGCACGCTGCAGGCTCACCCCCAAACCAACAGGCACTGGTCTGGTGTCCCTCATTGCCCCCCACCCGGTCCCCAATCACCCACACACACACCTCACCCTCACCTCCACCCACACCCCCACCCACACCCTCACCCTCACCCCCATCCTCATCCACACATCCAACCCACACCCCCACCCTCACCCACACCCCCCATCCCCACCCACACATCCACCCCACCCATACATCCAACCCACACCCCCACCCTCACCTCAGCCCCATCTCTATCCACACACCCACCCACACACCCACCCACGCACCCACCTCACCCTCACCTCCACCACTGCCCACACACCCACCACCACCCACACCCTCACCCTCACCCCCATCCACACACCCACCTCACCCACACACTGACCACCGCCTACACACCCACCCCCACCCTCATCTTCACCCTCACCTTCACCCCCACCCCCAACTTCCACCCTCACCCTCACCCTCATCCCCATCCCAATCCACACACCCACCCTCACCCCCCAACCTAACCCACACCCCCACCCCCACCACCCTCACCCCCACCTCCACCCTCACCCTCACCCCCACCCCCACCCACCAACACCCACCCACACACCCACCCCCAACCTCCCCCTCACCCTCACCACCATCCCCATCCCCACCCCCACCCTCCCCCTCACCCTCACCGCCATCCCCATCCCCACCCCCACCCACCACTACCTTCACTCCCACCCCCACCTCCACTCCCACTCCAATCCTCACCCTCACCCTCACCCCAATCCCCACTCCACCCTCACCCTCCCGCTCATCCCCATCCCCATCCACACACCCATCCTCAACCCAATACCTACCCTCACACCCACCCTCAACCCAACCCCCACCCCCACTCCCACCCCCACCCTCCCCCTCATCCTCACCCCCACCACCTACAACCCACCACCAACCATACACCCACCACCACCCACAACCTCACCCTCACCCCCAACCCCACCTCACCCTCACCCCCACCACTGCCCACACACCCAGCACCCCACACACCTATCCCCGCCCCCACTCCCACCGTCCCCCTCGCCCTCACCACCATCCCCATCCACACACCCACCCTCAACCCAATACCTACCCTCAAACCCATCCTCACCCCCATCGCCATCCACACCCCCCCCTCTCCCTCACCCCCACCCCCACCCTCACCTTCACCCTCACCCTCACCCTCACCCTCACACCCATCCCCACCCCCATCCCCATCCACACACCCACACTCAACCCAACCCCCACCCCCACTCCCACCCCCACCCTCCCCCTCCCCCTCACCCACACACCCACCATCAACCACACCTCCACCCCCACCCTCACCCTCACCCTCACAACTATCCCCACCCACACCCTCACCCCATCTCCATCCATACACCCACCCTCAACCCAACCCCCATCCCCACTCTCACCCCCACCCTCCCCCTCACACTCACCCCCCCACCACCACCTACACACCCACCACCAACCACACACCCACCACCAACCACAACCTTACCCCCACACCCACACACCCACCACCACTCACACCCTCACCCTCACCCCCACCACTGCCCACACACCCACCACCACCCACACACCTATCCCCACCCCCACCCCCACACCCACCTCCACCCTCATCACCATCCCCATCCACACACCCACCCTCACCCTCAATGCCACCCCCACCCTCACACCCACCATCACCCCCACCACCACCCACACACCCACCCTCACCCACACACCTACCACCACCCTTACCCTCAACCCCATTCCCATCCACACACCCACCCTTACCCCCACCACCAACCACACACCTACCACCACCCCCACCCCCACCCCCATCCACACACCCACCCTCACCCCCACCCCCACCCCCAACACACACCCTCACCCTCAATGCCACCCCCACCCTAACCCTCAGCCCCACCACCACCCACACACCCACCTTCATCCTCACTCACATCCACACACCCACCCTCACCTTCAATGCCACCCCACCCACCTCCACCACCACCCACACACTGACCCCCACCCTCACCCCCACCCCCACCCACACACCCACCACCACCCACACACACTCACCCTCCACCGCCCACACACCCACCCTCATCCTCACCCTCACCCCCATCCACACACCCACCCTTACCCCCACCTCCACCCACATCCCCACCCCCACATGGAAATATGGGGCAGTGTACCGATATAGGGGTAAATGTGGGGCAGGTACAGGTTTCAGTGGGGGTAGATATGGGGCAGGTACAGGTTTCGGTGGGGGTATATTAGGGGCAGGTACAGGTTTCAGTGGGGGTATATTTGGGGCAGGTAAAGGTTTCAGTGGGGGTATATTAGGGTCAGGTACAGGTTTCAGTGGGGGTATATTTGGGGCGGGATACAGGTTTCAGTGGGGGTAGATATGGGGCAGGTACAGGTTTCAGTGGGGGTAGATATGGGGCAGGTACAGGTTTCATTGGGGGTAGATATGGGGCAGGTACAGGTTTCAGTGGGGATAGATATGGGGCAGGTACAGGTTTCATTGGGGGTAGATATGGGGCAGGTACAGGTTTCAGTGGGGGTATATGTGGGGCAGGTACAGGTTTCAGTGGGGATATATGTGGGGCAGGTACAGCTTTGAGTGGGGGTATATTTGGGGCAGGTACAGGTTTCAGTGGGGGTACATGTGGGGCAGGTACAGGTTTCAGTGGGGGTAAATATGGGGCAGGTACAGGTTTCAGTGGGGGTATATTAGGGGCAGGTACAGGTTTCAGTGGGGGTAAATATGGGGCAGGTACAGGTTTCAGTGGGGGTATATTAGGGGCAGGTACAGGTTTCAGTGGGGGTAGATATGGGGCAGGTACAGGTTTCATTGGGGGTAGATATGGGGCAGGTACAGGTTTCAGTGGGGATAGATATGGGGCAGGTACAGGTTTCATTGGGGGTAGATATGGGGCAGGTACAGGTTTCAGTGGGGGTATATGTGGGGCAGGTACAGGTTTCAGTGGGGATATATGTGGGGCAGGTACAGCTTTGAGTGGGGGTATATTTGGGGCAGGTACAGGTTTCAGTGGGGGTACATGTGGGGCAGGTACAGGTTTCAGTGGGGGTAAATATGGGGCAGGTACAGGTTTCAGTGGGGGTATATTAGGGGCAGGAACAGGTTTCAGTGGGGGTAAATATGGGGCAGGTACAGGTTTCAGTGGGGGTATATTAGGGGCAGGTACAGGTTTCATTGGGGGTAGATATGGGGCAGGTACAGGTTTCAGTGGGGGTATACTTGGGGCAGTTACAGGTGTCAGTGGGGGTATATTAGGGGCAGGTACAGGTTTCAATGGGGGTAGATATGGGGCAGGTACAGGTTTCAGTGGGGGTAGATATGGGGCAGGTACAGGTTTCAGTGGGGGTATATGTGAGGCAGTACAGTTTCAGTGGGGTTATATTTGGGGCAGGTACAGGTTTCAGTGGGGGTATATGTGGGGCAGGTACAGGTTTCAGTGGGGGTAGATATGGGGCAGGTACAGGTTTCAGTGGGGGTATGTTAGGGGCAGGTACAGGTTTCAGTGGGGCTAAATGTGGGGCAGGTACAGGTTTCAGTGGGGGTAGATATGGGGCAGGTACAGGTTTCAGTGGAGGTAAATGTGGGGCAGGTACAGGTTTCAGTGGGGGTAGATATGAGGCAGGTACAGGTTTCAGTGGGGGTATATTAGGGGCAGGTACAGGTTTCAGTG
Source organism: Hemiscyllium ocellatum (assembly GCF_020745735.1). Lineage (NCBI taxonomy): Eukaryota > Metazoa > Chordata > Chondrichthyes > Orectolobiformes > Hemiscylliidae > Hemiscyllium > Hemiscyllium ocellatum. Next base: position 2,076,483 of record NC_083450.1, read on the forward strand.
GGGGTATATTTGGGGCAGGTACAGGTTTCAGTGGGGGTATATTAGGGGCAGGTACAGATTTCAGTGGGGGTAAATGTGGGGCAGGTACACGTTTCAGTGGGGGTATATTAGGGGCAGGTACAGGTTTCAGTGGGGGTAGATATGGAGCAGGTACAGGTTTCAGTGGGGGTAAATGTGGGGCAGGTACAGGTTTCAGTGGGGGTATATGTGGGGCAGGTACAGGTTTCAGTGGGGGTATATTTGGGGCAGGTACAGGTTTCAGTGGGGGTATATGTGGGGCAGTTACAGGTTTCAGTGGGGGTATACTGGGGCAGATACAGTTTTCAGTGTGGGTATATTTGGGGCAGGTACAGGTTTCAGTGGGGGTAAATATGGGGCAGGTACAGGTTTCAGTGGGGGTATATGTGGGGCAGGTACAGGTTTCGGTGGGGGTAGATATGGGGCAGGTACAGGTTTCAGTGGGGGTATATTTGGGGCTGGTACAGGTTTCAGTGGGGGTATATGTGGGGCAGGTACAGCTTTCAGTGGGGGTATATTAGGGGCAGGTACAGGTTTCAGTGGGGGTATACGTGGGGCAGGTACAGGTTTCAGTGGGGGTAGATATGGGGCAGGTACAGGTTTCAGTGGGGGTATATTTGGGGCTGGTACAGGTTTCAGTGGGGGTATATGTGGGGCAGGTACAGCTTTCAGTGGGGGTATATTAGGGGCAGGTACAGGTTTCAGTGGGGGTATACGTGGGGCAGGTACAGGTTTCAGTGGGGTAGATATGGGCAGGTACAGGTTTCAGTGGGGGTATATTAGGGGCAGGTACAGGTTTCAGTGGGGGTATACGTGGGGCAGGTACAGGTTTCGGTGGGGGTAGATATGGAGCAGGTACAGGTTTCAGTGGGGGTAGATATGGGGCAGGTACAGGTTTCAGTGGGGGTAGATATGGGGCAGGTACAGGTTTCAGTGGGGGTATATTTGGGGCTGGTACAGGTTTCAGTGGGGGTATATGTGGGGCAGATACAGTTTTCAGTGTGGGTATATTTGGGGCAGGTACAGGTTTCAGTGGGGGTAAATATGGGGCAGGTACAGGTTTCAGTGGGGGTATATGTGGGGCAGGTACAGGTTTCAGTGGGGGTAGATATGGGGCAGGTACAGGTTTCAGTGGGGGTATATTTGGGGCTGGTACAGGTTTCAGTGGGGGTATATGTGGGGCAGGTACAGCTTTCAGTGGGGGTATATTAGGGGCAGGTACAGGTTTCAGTGGGGGTATACGTGGGGCAGGTACAGGTTTCGGTGGGGGTAGATATGGAGCAGGTACAGGTTTCAGTGGGGGTAGATATGGGGCAGGTACAGGTTTCAGTGGGGGTATATTTGGGGCAGGTACAGGTTTCAGTGGGGGTATATGTGGGGCAGGTACAGCTTTCAGTGGGGGTATATTAGGGGCAGGTACAGGTTTCAGTGGGGGTATACGTGGGGCAGGTACAGGTTTCAGTGGGGGTATACGTGGGGCAGGTACAGGTTTCAGTGGGGGTATACGTGGGACAGGTACAGGTTTCAGTGGGGGTATACGTGGGGCAGGTACAGGTTTCAGTGGGGGTATACGTGGGGCAGGTACAGGTTTCAGTGGGGGTATACGTGGGACAGGTACAGGTTTCAGTGGGGGTATACGTGGGGCAGGTACAGGTTTCAGTGGGGGTAGATATGGGGCAGGTACAGGTTTCAGTGGGGGTATACGTGGGGCAGGTACAGGTTTCAGTGGGGGTATACGTGGGACAGGTACAGGTTTCAGTGGGGGTAGATATGGGGCAGGTACAGGTTTCAGTGGGGGTATACGTGGGGCAGGTACAGGTTTCAGTGGGGGTATACGTGGGACAGGTACAGGTTTCAGTGGGGGTATATTTGGGGCAGGTACAGGTTTCAGTGGGGGTATATTTGGGGCAGGTACAGGTTTCAGTGGGGGTAGATATGGGGCAGGTACAGGTTTCAGTGGGGGTATACGTGGGACAGGTACAGGTTTCAGTGGGGGTATATGTGGGGCAGGTACAGGTTTCAGTGGGGGTATATTTGGGGCAGGTACAGGTTTCAGTGGGGGTATACGTGGGGCAGGTACAGGTTTCAGTGGGGGTATACGTGGGACAGGTACAGGTTTCAGTGGGGGTAGATATGGGGCAGGTACAGGTTTCAGTGGGGGTATACGTGGGGCAGGTACAGGTTTCAGTGGGGGTATACGTGGGGCAGGTACAGGTTTCAGTGGGGGTATACGTGGGACAGGTACAGGTTTCAGTGGGGGTATACGTGGGGCAGGTACAGCTTTCAGTGGGGGTATACGTGGGACAGGTACAGGTTTCAGTGGGGGTATACGTGGGACAGGTACAGGTTTCAGTGGGGGTATACGTGGGACAGGTACAGGTTTCAGTGGGGGTATACGTGGGGCAGGTACAGGTTTCAGTGGGGGTATACGTGGGACAGGTACAGGTTTCAGTGGGGGTAGATATGGGGCAGGTACAGGTTTCAGTGGGGGTATACGTGGGGCAGGTACAGGTTTCAGTGGGGGTATACGTGGGACAGGTACAGGTTTCAGTGGGGGTAGATATGGGGCAGGTACAGGTTTCAGTGGGGGTATACGTGGGACAGGTACAGGTTTCAGTGGGGGTATACGTGGGACAGGTACAGGTTTCAGTGGGGGTAGATATGGGGCAGGTACAGGTTTCAGTGGGGGTATACGTGGGGCAGGTACAGGTTTCAGTGGGGGTATACGTGGGGCAGGTACAGGTTTCAGTGGGGGTATACGTGGGACAGGTACAGGTTTCAGTGGGGGTATACGTGGGGCAGGTACAGGTTTCAGTGGGGGTATACGTGGGACAGGTACAGGTTTCAGTGGGGGTATACGTGGGGCAGGTACAGGTTTCAGTGGGGGTATACGTGGGGCAGGTACAGGTTTCAGTGGGGGTATACGTGGGGCAGGTACAGGTTTCAGTGGGGGTATACGTGGGGCAGGTACAGGTTTCAGTGGGGGTATACGTGGGGCAGGTACAGGTTTCAGTGGGGGTATACGTGGGGCAGGTACAGGTTTCAGTGGGGGTATACGTGGGGCAGGTACAGGTTTCAGTGGGGGTATACGTGGGACAGGTACAGGTTTCAGTGGGGGTATACGTGGGGCAGGTACAGGTTTCAGTGGGGGTATACGTGGGGCAGGTACAGGTTTCAGTGGGGGTATACGTGGGGCAGGTACAGGTTTCAGTGGGGGTATACGTGGGACAGGTACAGGTTTCAGTGGGGGTATACGTGGGGCAGGTACAGGTTTCAGTGGGGGTATACGTGGGGCAGGTACAGGTTTCAGTGGGGGTATACGTGGGACAGGTACAGGTTTCAGTGGGGGTATACGTGGGGCAGGTACAGGTTTCAGTGGGGGTAAATGTCTCCTTTTTCTCCCACATCAGCTGGTGCCTCAGCGATCCCGGTCTGTCAATGCAGAATGTTCCTCAGCACACGGCCCCTTCCTGCAGCGTGCGGGGGACCCTGATGAGTTCATTCCCCCAGTGCCACCACCTCCGTACTATCCCCCGGAGTATACCTGTAGCTCAGAGACCGACGCCCAGAGGTCAGTACCATCTCACAGCGTGCACTCAGCGCAGACCCTCTGCTTTCTCTCTCTCTCTCTATCTCACTCTCACTCTCTCCCTCTCTCTCCCCCCCCCCAGCATCACCTACAACGGCTCAATGGATAGTCCAGCACCCCTCTACCCCACCGACTTCCCACCCCCCTACGAGGCTGTTGTTGGGAACAGCACCACCAGCCAGGTATTGGACATGGGCAGCCCCTGCTGACCCCTGGGGAGAGGGCGGCGTGGGTGGGAGGGGAGGGGGAGGCATTCGGAAGGGGTAAACGGGAGAACATGGGGATCAGGGGAGGGGTGGGGCGAATGGGGAGAGGGAAGAGGGAGGGGAGCAGGGAAAGGGGAGCGGGGAGGGGGTAACAGCCAGAGGGGAAGGGGAAAGGGAGGGGGGAGTAGGAAGAAGGTGGGAGGAAACAGGGAGGGGAGTACGGGGGGAGGGGGGATAGGGGTGAGAAGGCAATGGGGAGAGGAGGGGTGGACACTTGGAGAGGGAGGGGGAACAGGAAGGGGGGGAAATGTGGAGAGAGGGAGAGTGATGAGATTTGTGTGGAGGATAGGAGGGTGACGAGGGAGTGTGGAGGGATCCTGTCAAGCAGGGAGAGAATAGATGGCCCTGATTCTCTCTCACGCTTCCCCCCTCTCTCTCCTCTCCATCTCTCTCCTGCTCTCTTTTCCCTCTTTCCCCCCTCTGCCTCTCCCTCTCTTTTCTGTCTCTCCCTCTCCCATTTCTCCCTCTCTCTCTGTCTCCCCCCTCTCAATCCCTCTCTCTCTCTTCACCCTTCTCCCCTCCCTATCTCCCCCACCTCTCTCTCTCTTCCTTCTCTCTTGATCCCCCTATCCCTCTCCCACCTCTCCCTCTCTCTCTCTTCACCCTCTCACCCCCACTATCTCTCTCCACTCTTTCTCTCTCTCTCCTCACGCTCTCTCTCCCCTCTCTCTCCCCTCTCTCACCCCTCTCTCTCTCCCTCTCTCTCCCTCCCTTCATCTCTCCCTCACTCTCTCTTTCACCCCTCTCTCGCGCTCTCTCTCTGTCTTTTCTCTCTCTCCCTACCCCCTGTCTCTCCCCCTCCCTCTTTCCCCCCATCACCCCCCTCTCTCTCTCTATCTCCTCCCTCCCCCCCCCACATACAGGTGACTGATTTTGACCCCCAACTCACCGAGATCTCAAACTCCAGTTTCTGTGAGCACATCCTGTCGACTGCGTTCAGTGGGGAAGGTGACGTTGGACAATGAGACGCAGGGGACCTGGTGTATCACCCCCCACCCCATTAAACACCACCCCCACTCCCCCCATTAAACACCCCCCCACCTCTCCACCCATTAAACACCCCCTCACCTCTCCACCCATTAAACACCCCCCCACCACTCCCCCCATTAAACACCACCCCCCACTCCCCCCATTAAACACCCCCCCACCACTCCCCCCATTAAACACCCCCCCACCACTCCCCCCATTACTCACCCCCCCAACCACCCCCCCATTACTCACACCCCCCCAACCACCTCCCCCATTACTCACACCCCCAACCACCCCCCCATTACTCACACCCCCCCAACCACCTCCCCCATTACTCACACCCCCCAACCACCCCCCCATTACTCACACCCCCCAACCACCTCCCCATTACTCACACCCCCCCAACCACCTCCCCCATTACTCACACCCCCCCAACCACCTCCCCTATTACTCACACCCCCCCAATCACCTCCCCCATTACTCACACTCCCCCAACCACCTCCCCCCATTACTCACACCCCCCCAACCACCTCCCCCATTACTCACACCCCCCCAACCACCTCCCCCATTACTCACCCCCCCCAACCCCCTCCCCCATTACTCACACCCCCCCAACCACCTCCCCCATTACTCACACCCCCCCAACCACCTCCCCCCATTACTCACACTCCCCCAACCACCTCCCCCCATTACTCACACCCCCCAACCACCTCCCCATTACTCACACCCCCAACCACCTCCCCCATTACTCACACCCCCCCAACCACCTCCCCCCATTACTCACACCCCCCAACCACCCCCCCATTACTCACACCCCCAACCACCTCCCCCATTACTCACCCCCCCAACCCCCTCCCCCATTACTCACACCCCCCCAACCACCTCCCCCATTACTCACACCCCCCCAACCACCTCCCCCCATTACTCACACTCCCCCAACCACCTCCCCCCATTACTCACACCCCCCAACCACCTCCCCATTACTCACACCCCCCAACCACCTCCCCCATTACTCACACCCCCCAACCACCCCCCCATTACTCACACCCCCCCAACCACCTCCCCCCATTACTCACACCCCCCAACCACCTCCCCCATTACTCACACCCCCCCAACCACCTCCCCTATTACTCACACCCCCCCAATCACCTCCCCCATTACTCACACCCCCCAACCACCTCCCCCATTACTCACACCCCCCCAACCACCTCCCCTATTACTCACACCCCCCCAATCACCTCCCCCATTACTCACACTCCCCCAACCACCTCCCCCATTACTCACACCCCCCCAACCACCCCCCCATTACTCACACCCCCCCAAACACCCCCCCATTACTCACACTCCCCCAACCACCTCCCCCATTACTCACACCCCCCCAATCACCTCCCCTATTACTCACACCCCCCCAACCACCTCCCCATTACTCACCCCCCCAACCACCTCCCCATTACTCACACCCTCCAACCACCCCCCCATTACTCACACCCCCCCAACCACCTCCCCATTACTCACACCCCCCAACCCCCTCCCCCATTACTCACACCCCCCAACCCCCTCCCCCATTACTCACACCCCCCCAACCACCCCCCCATTACTCACACCCCCCCAACCACCCCCCCATTACTCACACCCCCCCAACCACCTCCCCATTACTCACACCCCCAACCACCGCCCCATTAACCCACACCCCCCAACCCCATTAACTTCATACCCCCTAACGTACCCCGTTCCCTGAATTAACCCCTAACCCCCATTCCCTAAATTACCCCCAACCCACCCCATTCCCTAAATTAACCCTAACCCACCCTATTCCCTAAATTACCCCCATTCCCTTAATTACCCCCAACCCATCCCATTCCATAAATTACCCTCTAACCCCCATTCCCTAAATTACCCCTGAACCACCCCTCTCCCCAGACTGCAACCCTAAAGTATCACTTTGTTCCCTCCACACTACACTCCCCTCCCTCCCCTAACCCTCCCTTACTTGTCCACTCCTCCGCCCCTCTCCTGTGGCCCCCTGACCCCTCTCACCGTAGCCTCTCCCTCCCCGCGGCCCTCCCACCACACCGGTTGGTATTGACTGGATATTTTTCCCCCATTTTTCCTCCAGGGTCCATGGACAGTGGCTCCCTGATGATGTCGGAAATTATTGACATTCCGGATGACAGTAGCTTTTCCGAGGACTCGTGCCTGGTGATGGCGATGCAGGGTGGGGGCCAGGCGATGGGCTGTGGGCCTGGGATGCCTGAGAGCTGGGCCCAGGAGGCTGAGCTCTCCCCTGCCCTGGCTAGGGCCTGTGCCTGGACTGGCCGCTCCTTCTCCTGCAGCTCTCCAGGTCGGTACAGCTCAGGGCCTGGGCCTGGGACACTGAGTCAGAGCTGTGAGAGGCTGGAGACGGCAGCTGCTGCTGCTGCTGCTGTCGCGGGTGGGCCCAGGACCCGCTCCACCTCGTCCGACACGTCAGCCTTGCAGGCCGGCCCGGAGTCCCCGTGTCCCAGCCAGCGGTACAACCAGAGCCCTAGGCCTCAGGCCCCATCGAGGAGCCTGGCTCCTCACCGTCTCAGCAGATCCAACAGTGATCCCGCCATCTGTGGGAGCACCACCAACTCAGGTAAGGCCTCAGCTCCCACTCTGCGCCCTGACACTGTGCGGAGGGGGCAGGAATGTTGGGTGGTGGTGGTGAAGGAGGGCGAGAGGGGTGTAGTTGTGGGTGAGGATGGAGGCCAGGAGATGGAGCAGTGTGGTGACAGGGGCGGTTAATGGTAGGTCCCTGGGGAGTGTTGTCAAACTAGGGACATAGGTGCATAGCTCCAAGATAATGGGGTTACAGGATAGTGAAGGCAGCATTTGGTACACATCTCTTTAATGGTCAATACACTGAGTGCCAGGGTTGGGAGGTCATGTGGCTGTACAGGATGTTGCTGAGGATGCTTTTGGAATACTGTGTATAATTCTGGTCTCCCTGCTGTAGGAGGGATATTATTAAATTTGAAAGGGTTCAGAAAAGATTTACAAGGATGTTCCTGGTACTGGAGAGTTTGAGCTACAGGGAGAGGCTGAACAGGCTGGGGCAGTTTTCCCTGGAGCGTCGGAGGCTGAGGGGTGACCTTATAGAGGTTTATGAAATCATGAGGGGCATGGATAGGGTAAATAGGCAAAGTCTTTTCCCTGGGGAGGGGGAGTCCAGAACTAGAGGGCATAGATTTAGGATGAGAGGGGAAAGGTATAAAAGAGACCTAAGGGGCAACTATTTCACCCAGAGGGTGGTACGTGTATGGAATGAGCTGCCAGAGGATGTGGTGGAGGCTGGTACAATTACAACATTTAAGAGGCATTTGGATGGGTATATGAATAGGAAGGGTTTGGAGGGATATGGGCCGGGTGCTGGCAGGTGGGACTAGATTGGGTTGGGATATCTGGTCGGCATGGACGGGTTGGACCGAAGGGTCTGTTTCCGTGCTGTACATCTCTGAGTAGATGGGAATGTGGAACTCTGAACACAAACAGATCAGGCGTGATCCTGTTGGACAGTAGAGTAAGCTGGAAGGGCTGAACGGCCTGTTTCACATATTTGTGATTGTAATGTCTCCAGCGTCAGTAACACGTCCCAAAGTGACTCCAGGCCTGAATCTAGCTGCCCCTCTCCTCTGCTTGTGGGTCTCAGCCTCTCGGGCGTGTTTGATGTTGTCTCAGTAACACGTCTGTGTGATTTGTTTCTCCAGCTGAGGGCAACAGAAACTGGAAAACCGCAGAAGACGAAATGTCCCAGACCTCCACAGACACAGGTAAGGTGGGGGGAGGGATGTTGGGGGTTACACAGCTCCAGGCATTGAGACCTCCATAGCCCCCTCCCCCCAGGCTTGGCCCAGGAGGTGTGTGGGGGGTGAGGGGTGATTGAGGTCAGGATGGGGGGGTGGGTATGGGGGTGATTGCGGTCAGGGTGGGGGTTGGGGGAGTGAGGGGTGATTGTAGTCAGGGTGGGGGGTGTGTGAGGTGAGGGGTGATTGCGGTCAGGGTTGGGGGGGGTGTGGGGGTGGGGGTGATTGTTGTCCTACTAAGGTGTGGGGCTGTGTTGTGAAAGTGTATTGAACTCTCTCTCTCTCCCCCCCCCACTTCCCTGTGTCTGTGTGTGTGTGTGTGTCTCTCTCTCCCCCCGCCACTTCCCTGTGTCTGTGTGTGTGTCTCTCTCTCTCTCTCACTCTCTCTCCCCCCTTCTCTGTGTCTCACTCTCTCTCCCCCCTTCTCTGTGTCTCTCTCCCCCTTTCTCTGTGTGTGTCTCTCTCTCTGTCTCTCTCTCTCTCTGTGTATCTCTCTCTCTCTCTCTCTCTCACTCACTCTCTCCCCCCCTCTCTCTCTCTCTGTGTCTCTCACTCTCTCTCCCCCTTCTCTCTCTCTCTCTCTGTGTCTCTCTCTCTGTGTCTCTCACTCTTTCTCTCTCTCTGTGTATCTCTCTCTCTCTCACTCTCTCTCTCTGTCTCTCTCTCTCTCTCTGTGTCTCTCTCTTTCTCTCTCTGTCTTTCTCTCTCTCTCTCACTCTCCCTCCCCCCTCCTCCCTGGTGTATGCTTTGCCCCCACTCTACCCCAGCTCAATGTTCTGAGGCTTGCTTACTGCCCAGCTCTCGACATGGCACCCCCGACCTGTTCCACCGTGCCACGGTCAGCAAGCAGAGGCAGCCGGTGAAAAGCCGAGGGGTGCCTGCTCTCACCAAGGAAGGTGCCCGCTCCCTCAGTGATCTGAAAGTCTACCGGGGCACTCGGTTACTCGTCACTCGATTCCTGCAGCGCTCAAAACGCAACCTCACAGCGGAACCATGGCCTACTCCAGCTGGAGCTGCTGGAACTGCTGGTACCAGCAAAACCAGAGTGGACAGAGGCAGCACAGGGAGCAGCTGTGAGCAGGTGAAGGTCCCATAGAGGGCTGGCGGTCAGGGGGGGACAGTACCCAAACAAACCTCCCCCTACCCCCCCACAGCACAGCACAGCACAGCAATCCCAAAACACCCTTCACCATGACCGTATACACTGTCCCTGGGAGTGTTTGATGGGGGGGACAGTGTAGAGGGAGCTTTACCCTGTGTCTAACCTCATGCTGTCCCTGTCCTGGGAGGGTTTGATGGGGGGACAGTGTAGAGGGAGCTTTACTCTGTATCTAACCCTGTGCTGTCCCTGTCCCTGGGAGTGTTTGATGGGGGGGGGGGACAGTGTAGAGGGAGCTTTACTCTGTATCTAACCCCGTGCCGTCCCTGTCCTGGGAGTGTTTGGTTGTGAAATGTGATAATAGAATCCCAACAGTGTGGAGGCAGGTCATTCGGCCCATCAGGTCCACAGTGACCCTCCAAAGAGCATCCCACCCAGACCCACCTCCTTACCCCATCCCTGTAACCCTGCATTTCCCACGGCCAATTCACCCTAACGTGCATGTCTCTGGACTGTGGGCGGGGAGGGTCCGCAGACACAGGGAGAACGTGCACATAGAGTCACCCAAGGCTGGAATTGAACTCGCGTCCCTGGCTCTGGGAGGCAGCAGTGCTAACCCCTAAGGCACTGTGCTGTGGTGGTGATGCTGTTTTGAAATGTCCTTTTGCCTGTTGTTCTGGTGTAGGCTTCCCGTAATCCCTGGGCAGTCGGTGTGAGACAGCGGGTGAGACAGGATGGGATCCACCTTCGGAGCTGTGGCGATGTCAGCTCATCCACGTTGAGTTTGCGGAGACTCTTCTCGACGAACAGACTGGATAACAGCCGGCCTCACAGTCTGGTCGTGGTCTACAGAGAGACTGTCCTCTAACTCACTCAACCCTCACCCTATCCCTGTGATACAGCGCCGGCTGACTCCACTGTCTCTCTGGCACTGCACGGACTGATGTGCTGGGTGCAAGGAGGGAGTCATAGAACCCCTACAGTGTGGGCGTAGGCCATTTGGCCCATCGATCTGCACCGAAGAGCGTCCCTCCCAGACTCAAGCTCCCCTAGCCTATCCTTACCCACCTAACCAGGACGCCAAGGGGCAGTTTAGCACGGCACATCCCTCCTAACCTGCACATCCCAGGACTGTGGGAGGAAGCCCACCCAGACACGAGGGGAGAATGTGTAAACTCCACACAGCCCGGGGCTGGAATCGAACCCGGGTCTCTGGTGCTGTGAGGCAGCCGTGCTAACCACTGAGCCACCGTGCCGCCCCCTCGTGAGTACGCGAGGAAGGCCGAAGGAGAGAATGGAAGGAAGAAATATAGCAACAAGGAGCAGCAGCAGGCCATTGGGCCCTTCAGCCCTGCTGTACCACCCAGTCTGATCACAGATCGTCCTCTATCTCAATGTTGTAGTCCCACTTTCTCCCTATATCCCTTAATGCTTGGAAAATCTAGAAATATATATTTGCCTTGAATATATTCATGACTTGGCCTCCACAGCCTTCTGCAGTATAAAATCCTACAGGTTCACCATTCTGTGAGTGAAGAAATATCTCCTCATCTGGGTCCTAAACAATCTACCCTGTGTCCTAAGGTTATCGCCCCCTCATTCTGCACTCCCCAACTGGGGAAACATTCTCTCTGCATTGAGTCTGTCCAGCCCTGTGAGAATTTTCGATATTTCCATCAGATCACTTCTCATCCTCCTAAATCCTACTGAATAAAGATGCGGTTGAACCAATCTCTTCTTCTAGACAGTCCTGCGTATCAGCTTAGTGATACCTCTGCTGCACTTCCTCGATATCAGAAACATCCTCTCTTAACAAAGCAAACCAAAACTCTGCACAATACTAGAGAGATGGTCTCACCAAGAGCCTGTCCAACTGCAGTAAGGCATCTTTATCCCTGATCTCAAATCCTCTTGCAATCAGGGCCAACATACCATTTGCCTTTGTAACTGCCTGCTGCGTCAGCCTGGTGTACACTGACACTCATCACCCTCTGTACACCCACTATATATCAAAAGCAGAAGTTGCTGGAAAAGCACAGCAGGTCTGTGAAGGGAAATCAGGGCTAACGTCTCAGGTCCAGCGACCCTTCCTCAGAACCGTGGCCCATCCAGCTCCGTTTCAATAACGCTCTGAATTTATGTTCCCCACATTTCACCACGCTGTGTTTACCCATTCACTCAGCCTGTCTGGAAAGGCCTGTTTATAACTCACTATCCCGCCCAGTCTTGTGGCACCAGTAATCTTGGAAATGGTCCTTGAAGTTCCTTCATCCAGGTCATTTATATCTTTAATAGCTGGGGTCACAGAAGGGATCCTATTGAACTGTACAAGCACTGTGTGCCACTCAGAAAAGATCCATTTACTCTCACTCCCTGTTTCCAGTCTCAATCCATGTCAGTATATTGTCTCCAAATCCATGTGTTTTAACATTGCTCCTGACCCCTAATATAGGACCTTATCACAAGCCTCTGACTATCCAAATGTACCACATCTCCTGTTCTCCCTTATTTATTCTCATAGTTACAGTCTCAACACACTGAGGGTGATTTGTTAAGCACGTACACGTGCTTTCATAACGTTGTTGTTGTTAGCTTTGTCCAATCATGTTGATGCTTTCCAATCATATCTGTTCTCATATCTCCTCCGCACTAATGTTGCTGATGGCTTAATCAGTCTGGGGAAAGAGGGAGGGTGTGGGAGGAAGCTGGAGTGAAAGGAGGGAGGGCACTCTCCTGAGCACTGCCTACTATCGAATGAGCTCTCAGAGAGGTCTGGGGTTGGGTGGGGGTGAGAAAAGGGATGGATGGCCATGGGTAGGGGTGGAGTAGGGGGTGGGTGAGGTGGGTTGGGGGTTGGGTGGGTTGAGGCAGGGTATGGATGGCCATGGGTAGGGGTGGAGTAGGGGGTGGGTTGGGGGTTGGGTGGGTTGAGGCAGGGTATGGATGGCCATGGGTAGGGGTGGAGTAGGGGGTGGGTGAGGTGGGTTGGGGGTTGGGTGGGTTGAGGCAGGGTATGGATGGCCATGGGTAGGGGGTGGGTGAGGTGGGTTGGGGGTTGGGTGGGTTGAGGCAGGGTATGGATGGCCATGGGTAGGGGTGAAGTAGGGGGTGGGTGAGGTGGGTTGGGGGTTGGGTGGGGGTGAGACAAGGGGTGGATGGCCATGGATAGGGGTGACGTAGGGTGTGGGTGAGGTGGGTTGGGGGTTGGGTGGGGGTGAGACAAGGGGTGGATGGCCATGGATAGGGGTGAAGTAGGGTGAGGGTGAGGTGGGTTGGGGGTTGGGTGGGTTGAGGCAGGGTGTGGGTGGCCATGGGTAGGGGTCATGGGATTGAGAGGGCATCTGCTATTGGCTTTGTGGCAGGTTACAGCACATCTGCTTCCCAGGAACTGCTGAACTAGCTCACTTGAGCGGGGGCTGGGGTGCTGGGAGGATGCAGTCAGAGATTACCACAACAGTGGGGACAGGAAATTAACCCAAAGCTCCTCAATCCTAAACCTTTTTACTGTCTCTGCACACACTCTGCAATCTCACGATGAATCACCTCCTGGGCAGTGCTGCATCTGACCGCACAGACCCCGTGCTGTCCCTGTCCCTGGGAGTGTTTGATGGGGGGACAGTGTAGAGGGAGCTTTACTCTGTATCTAACCTCGTGCTGTCCCTGTCCCTGGGAGTGTTTGATGGGGACAGTGTAGAGGGAGCTTTACTCTGTATCTAACCCCGTGCTGTCCCTGTCCCTGGGAGTGTTTGATGGGGAACAGTATAGAGGGAGCTTTACTCTGTATCTAACCCCGTGCTGTCCCTGTCCTGGGAGTGTTTGATGGGGGGACAGTGTAGAGGGAGCTTTACTCTGTATCTAACCCCGTGCTGTTCCTGTCCTGGGAGTGTGATGGGGGACAGTATACAGGGAGCTTTGTAACTAACCCCATGGTGTCCCTGTCCCTGGGAGTGTTTGATGGTGGGACAATTAGAGGGGGCTTTACTTTCAGTTTTAAAGAGTAGATGCAGATTTTTGTAATCTTCCATCCAATGACCCCCTCATGTAAAGTGTAGTTTTAGATATTCTGTGATGCAGTCTATGGTGGAAGAGAATGCTGTCTCTGATTGGGAACACATCAGGAACAAATGGTTTAAGCTGATGGCCATTGAAGACGTTGGTCTGTTCTTGGAGGGAGAGGAGAGATTGGAAGTCTCTGGCTCACTGAATTCGACATTGCCCCAGTGACAATAGCAGGTCACTGCTGACAGTTTAACCCCATTCTCTTTCCTGTCGCTGGAACACAGGGTTGAGAGGAACGCCACAGCGTGGCTGACTGATCTTAAAATAATGTGAATAAATAAAATCCTTGCTATATCTGGAACTTGTGAGATTCATGCCTCTGATTTGGTGAATGGTTTTACATAACTCTGCTTCATACACAACATTAAACCATTTGACAATTTCTTGCCCTCTTCCTGTGCCCCCATTAACCCTTCACCATCCCACAACCTCGCTTCGGTGGGACGGTGTGGACTTGTTGGGCCGAAGGGCCTGTTTCCACACTGTAAGTAATCTAATCAACCAAACTCCACAATGAGGCAAAGAATAGACCAACGCTTGATGCTCATTGTTATAATTACTGCCAGACGCTGGGTCCCACACTCTGAGCTGTCACTGGGTTGGGAGGGGGTGACACTGGGTCCCACACTCTGAGCTGTCACTGGGGGGGAGGGGTGACACTGGGTCCCACTCTCTGAGCTGTCACTGGGTGGGGAGGGGGTGACACTGGGTCCCACACTCTGAGCTGTCACTGGGTGGAGAGGGGGTGACACTGGGTCCCACTCTCTGAGCTGTCACTGGGTGGGGAGGGGGTGACACTGGGTCCCACACTCTGAGCTGTCACTGGGTGGAGAGGGGGTGACACTGGGTCCCACACTCTGAGCTGTCACTGAGGGGGGGTGACACTGGGTCCCACACTCTGAGCTGTCACTGGGTGGAGAGGGGGTGACACTGGGTCCCACACTCTGAGCTGTCACTGAGGGGGGGGGACCCTGGGTCCCACACTCTGAGCTGTCACTGGGGGGGGAGGGGTGACACTGGGTCCCACTCACTGAGCCGTGGTTGGGGTTGTTATGTCTTGCAGATGAAGGGCTCACACCATTTGTATTCTGTGGGATCTTGCTGTGTGTGGGGGTAGGGGTGTCACGTGTTCACTACAGCAGCATCTGGAGGGAGGGAGGCTGCAGACTGAGGTGGTCCTGGCGGAAGTGGTTCTGTGATGATTGGGGCGGTATGGGCGGAAGTGGCCACGTGACGATGGGGGGGGCGATCCGGGCGGAAGTGGCGTCAGCGAAAGTGACTCTGTGACGGCAGGGCGGAGGTGGCGTCGCTGTCGTCGTTGTCCGCGGCGGACGTGACGCAAGGCCGCGCTTGGATTGTTCTGGAAACCAGCGAACGGCAAAATGGCGGCGGCGACCGGGGGGTAAGAAACAAAAAGGATTAAAATAAAAAACACAATAAAACCGCGGAGAGGGAGAAAAATATCCCGAGAAAGAGAGAATTAAACCGAGAAATAATTATAGAGAAAGAAAAACAACCCGCCGAGGGAGAGGGATAAATACAGAGAGAGGGGGGGGGGGGGGGGGAATAAAATAATCTGAAATAGAGAGAGAGAGAGAGGGAGAAAGACCCGGAGAAAGGGAGAGGAGAAGGCGCTGGGTGTCAAAACCCAGTAAACATCTGGGTGTTGTGGAGATCTGGATGTGATGCTGTTCGGGGGGAAGTACAGACTCGATGGGCCGAGTGGCCTCTTCCCCCACGGAAGGGGTTCCGTGAAATATCGGGATTTACACAAACATCCGAGAAATAGAAATACCCAGAGAGGGAGAGAGAGAGAGAACCAGCTGGAGAATGGGAGAGAGAGGGAGAGAGAGAGAGAACCAGCTGGAGAATGGGAGAGAGAGAGAGAGAGAAAACCAGCTGGAGAATGGGAGAGAGAGAGAGAGAGAAAACCAGCTGGAGAATGGGGGAGAGAGAGAGAAAACCAGCTGGAGAATGGGGGAGAGAGAGAGAAAACCAGCTGGAGAATGGGGGAGAGAGAGAGAAAACCAGCTGGAGAATGGGAGAGAGAGAGAGAAAACCAGCTGGAGAATGGGGGAGAGAGAGAGAGAGAAAACCAGCTGGAGAATGGGGGAGAGAGAGAGAGAGAAAACCAGCTGGAGAATGGGGGAGAGAGAGAGAGAGAAAACCAGCTGGAGAATGGGAGAGAGAGAGAAAACCAGCTGGAGAATGGGAGAGAGAGAGAGAGAGAAAACCAGCTGGAGAATGGGAGAGAGAGAGAGAAAACCAGCTGGAGAATGGGGGGGAGAGAGAGAAAACCAGCTGGAGAATGGGGGGGAGAGAGAGAAAACCAGCTGGAGAATGGGGGGGAGAGAGAGAAAACCAGCTGGAGAATGGGGGAGAGAGAGAGAAAACCAGCTGGAGAATGGGGGAGAGAGAGAGAAAACCAGCTGGAGAATGGGAGAGAGAGAGAGAAAACCAGCTGGAGAATGGGAGAGAGAGAGAGAAAACCAGCTGGAGAATGGGAGAGAGAGAGAAAACCAGCTGGAGAATGGGAGAGAGAGAGAGAAAACCAGCTGGAGAATGGGGGAGAGAGAGAGAGAGAGAGAGAAAACCAGCTGGAGAATGGGAGAGAGAGAGAGAGAAAACCAGCTGGAGAATGGGAGAGAGAGAGAGAAAACCAGCTGGAGAATGGGAGAGAGAGAGAGAAAACCAGCTGGAGAATGGGAGAGAGAGAGAGAAAACCAGCTGGAGAATGGGGGAGAGAGAGAGAGAGAGAGAGAGAGAGAGAGAAAACCAGCTGGAGAATGGGGGAGAGAGAGAGAGAGAGAGAGAGAGAGAGAAAACCAGCTGGAGAATGGGGGAGAGAGAGAGAGAGAGAGAGAGAGAAAACCAGCTGGAGAATGGGGGAGAGAGAGAGAGAGAGAGAAAACCAGCTGGAGAATGGGGGAGAGAGAGAGAGAGAGAGAAAACCAGCTGGAGAATGGGGGAGAGAGAGAGAGAGAGAAAACCAGCTGGAGAATGGGAGAGAGAGAGAGAGAGAACCAGCTGGAGAATGAGAGAGAGAGAGAGAGAAAACCAGCTGGAGAATGGGAGAGAGAGAGAGAGAAAACCAGCTGGAGAATGGGGGAGAGGGAGAGAGAGAGAAAACCAGCTGGAGAATGGGGGAGAGGGAGAGAGAGAGAAAACCAGCTGGAGAATGGGGGAGAGAGAGAGAAAACCAGCTGGAGAATGGGGGAGAGGGAGAGAGAGAGAAAACCAGCTGGAGAATGGGGGAGAGAGAGAGAAAACCAGCTGGAGAATGGGGGAGAGAGAGAGAGAGAGAGAGAGAGAGAAAACCAGCTGGAGAATGGGGGAGAGAGAGAGAGAGAGAGAGAGAGAAAACCAGCTGGAGAATGGGGGAGAGAGAGAGAGAGAGAGAGAGAGAGAAAACCAGCTGGAGAATGGGGGAGAGAGAGAGAGAGAGAGAGAGAGAGAGAAAACCAGCTGGAGAATGGGGGGGAGAGAGAGAGAGAGAGAGAGAGAGAGAAAACCAGCTGGAGAATGGGGGAGAGAGAGAGAGAGAGAGAGAGAGAAAACCAGCTGGAGAATGGGGGAGAGAGAGAGAGAGAGAAAACCAGCTGGAGAATGGGGGAGAGGGAGAGAGAGAGAAAACCAGCTGGAGAATGGGGGAGAGGGAGAGAGAGAGAAAACCAGCTGGAGAATGGGGGAGAGAGAGAGAAAACCAGCTGGAGAATGGGGGAGAGAGAGAGAAAACCAGCTGGAGAATGGGGGAGAGAGAGAGAAAACCAGCTGGAGAATGGGGGAGAGAGAGAAAACCAGCTGGAGAATGGGGGAGAGGGAGAGAGAGAGAAAACCAGCTGGAGAATGGGGGAGAGAGAGAGAAAACCAGCTGGAGAATGGGGGAGAGAGAGAGAGAGAGAAAACCAGCTGGAGAATGGGAGAGAGAGAGAGAGAGAGAGAGAAAACCAGCTGGAGAATGGGGGAGAGAGAGAGAGAGAGAGAGAGAGAAAACCAGCTGGAGAATGGGAGAGAGAGAGAGAGAGAGAGAGAGAAAACCAGCTGGAGAATGGGAGAGAGAGAGAGAGAGAGAGAAAACCAGCTGGAGAATGGGGGAGAGAGAGAGAGAGAGAGAGAAAACCAGCTGGAGAATGGGAGAGAGAGAGAGAGAGAGAGAAAACCAGCTGGAGAATGGGAGAGAGAGAGAGAGAGAGAGAAAACCAGCTGGAGAATGGGAGAGAGAGAGAGAGAGAAAACCAGCTGGAGAATGGGGGAGAGAGAGAGAGAGAAAACCAGCTGGAGAATGGGGGGGGGGGGGGGGG
>NC_083450.1:2457305-2497305 GCF_020745735.1 Hemiscyllium ocellatum
CCCTGACCTCGGTGAGGTAGACCCTGACCTTGGTGAGGTAGGCCTGGGCGAACGCCATGTCTTTCTGCTCCCTCAGGGGGTCGTTGTTGAGAATGTCTTCATCGTAGAGCAGTAGGAGTTTCGAGGTGTCCTTACTGATTCGCCTCCTCCTCCCTCGTTTCACTCGCGACCGGCTACACGGCTTGCCTTTCTCACAGAGTTTCCGGCCTTCCCCTGAGGACAGCACAGACATCTGGGAGCTCATATTCAGGATCGACACATTCCCCTGGACTAGCTGCTCCTGTTATCAAGGGGCAAGCAGCCGCAGTGGGACCCACAACTGACATGCCCCCACCCTGGGGGGGGGTCTACATTGCAACGCAGCACTCCAACTCTCTACACCTGCACCTTCCTGGATGCTCCTCACAAAAGGGGGGGAACCGCATCGTGTTTTGGTGAGTGTGCACACACGCTCGTGTGTGCGTGTGCAAGTGTATGAGGTAATGAGAGTGAGAGAGTACATGACAGAGAGTGAGAGAGAGCATGTGTGAGAGAATGAGTGTGCAAGTGTGAGAGAAGTGTGTGTGTGTGAGACAGAGACTGTGTGACAGAGAGAGTGCAAGAGGGGGGCGCACGAGAGGGGGGCGAGTGAGGGGGGGCGAGTGGGGGGGCGCGTGGGGGGGGGCGCGTGAGGGGGGGCGCGTGAGGGGGGGCGCGTGAAGGGGGGGCGCGTGAAGGGGGGCGCGTGAAGGGGGGCGCGTGAAGGGGGGCGCGTGAAGGGGGGCGCGTGAAGGGGGGCGCGTGAAGGGGGGCGCGTGAAGGGGGGCGCGTGAGGGGGAGGGGGGCACGTGATGGGGGCGCGTAAGGGGGGGCGCGTGAGGGGGGCGCGTGAGGGGGGGGCACGTGAGGGGGGCGCGTGAGGGGGGGCGCGTGAGGGGGAGGGCGTGAGGGGGGGCACGTGAGGGGGGCACGTGAGGGGGGGCACGTGAGGGGCGGCACGTGAGGGGGGGCACGTGAGGGGGGGCCGTGAGGGGGGCGCGTGAGGGGGGGCGCGTGAGGGGGGGCGCGTGAGGGGGGGCGCGTGAGGGGGGGCGCGTGAGGGGGGTGCGTGAGGGGGGCGCGTGAGGGGGGCGCGTGAGGGGGGCGCGTGAGGGGGGGCGCGTGAGGGGGGCGCGTGAGGGGGGGCACGTGAGGGGGGGCACGTGAGGGGGGGGCGTGAGGGGGGGCGTATGGGGGGGGCGTGAGGGGGGGCGTGGGAGGGGCGTGAGGGGGGGCGTGAGGGGGGGCGCGTGAGGGGTGGCGCGTGAGTGGGTGCGTGTGAGAGAGTGTGTGCATGGGGGCATGCGAGGAGGCGGGCGAGAGGGCATTCAAGAGAGAGTACATGTGTGAGAGGGCGTGAGAGAGCGCGCACGTTTCAGAGTGTGAGAGAGGGGAACCCATTCCAGGGTGCCCTGCCCTTCACAAAGAAAAGAGAACTCTCCCCAGGGCTCCCACCGGCTTCTCCGGGAACGTTTGCGTTACCGCACTAGACACTGTGAGAGAGAGTGCATGTGAGGGACAGCGTGTGTGAGAGATAGTGTGTGCCTGAGAGAGCGTGTGTGTGTGTGAGTGTGCGAGTGCACGTGTGTGAGACAGTGAGAGAGAGTGAGAGTGCATGCGTGTGTGTGCGCGTGAGAGACTGAGAAAGAGACAGCGTGAAAGTGTGTGAGTGTGAGAGAGTGTGTGCGAGAGAGAGTATGCGCGCGAGAGTGTGCGCGCGAGAGTGTGCGCGCGAGAGTGCGCGCAAGTGTGTGCGTGAGAGTTTTGTGCGTGAGTGTGTGCGTGAGAATGTGTGCGTGAGAGTGTGTGCGTGAGAGTGTGTGCGTGAGAGTGTGTGTGAGTGAGAGTGTGCGTGAGTGAGAGTGTGCGTGAGTGTGTGTGCAAGTGCACGTGTTTGAGACAATGAGAGAGACAGTGTAACATGTGAGAGAGAGGGAGTGAGTGTGTGTGTGTGTGTGTATATGTGTGTATATGTGTGTGTGTGTGTGTGTGTGTGCGCGCGCGTGAGTGTGCGCGCGCGAGAGAGACAGCGTGAGTGTGTGTGAGTGTGTGTGTGAGAGAGTGTGTGTGGGTGTGTGTGTGAGAGGGGGAGCTCCTGCAGGAACAGTGTGGTAGCAAGGGTCGGGAATCAGGAGCAGTCACTATCTCCTTGGCAATGGGGTCCATCCTTATCCTCTCATCATCCTTTAGCCCCGCAGGCACCTGGGCTCGATGCCCAGTGGGCATTGGCCCTGCCCCCCCTTTCCCGAGTCCTGGTCTGGAGTGGGGGGGTAAGCTGTGGGAATGACTGACCTGGTAAGCAGCCCCCAGCTCGGATCTGGCCCCGTGCAGTTGGGAAGCCCACTGTCCGGCCCTCCTTGTCTGCCATCTCCTGTAGGAGCCCGTCGGCCCCCTTCAGGTCCAGTCCATCGCCCTCCTCCTCCTCCTCATCAGGCTCCGAGTTTTCCTCCTGAGAGTTCTCCTCCTCGGAATCGGCCTCCTGGCTCAGCCTCCGTTCAGATGCCAGCCAGGTGAGTTTCTGCATCGTCTCCTGGGGGGGGTGGGGGATGAGAGGGGGGAGAGAGACACCAAGCAAGGACACTCAGCCCAGCGACTCAGGAAGCTGCCATCGCAGCACCCCTCACCACCTCCTCACCCACACCATCCCCTCTCCCCCCTCCTCCAGAGGGAGGGATGGCCAGTGTCTGTCAGCACACCCTCGGACTGGTGCACGGGAGGGAGAGCACACCCCTCCCAGGATCCCCAAACTGAACGGGATGTCATGGCGAGGTTATGCAGCACATTAGTGGGCCCAGTCTTGACCCAGTCCCTGATGTGGGGAGGAGGTTATCAAAGCAGATGCAGATCCGATTTCCCAGGGTGTTGGAGGGTTGGAGTTTTCAGGACAGGCTGGGATTTCTCTCACTGGAGTGTAACAGGCTGAAAGGTTAATAAAATGGAGGGTGCCTTTACCCTGGGATGGGGGCTTTTAAGAATAAGGGGCACATTTTTAAGGGGAGAGGAGAGAGATTTGAAAATGACATGGGGGACAAATCTTCCTTTTGCACGGACAGTGGTTTGTGTGTGGAATGACCTCCCTGAGCAAGTGGCGGATGTGGGGACAGTTACAATGATTAAAAGACGTTTGGATAAGTCCGTGAAGAGGAAAGGGTTTGGAAGGATATGGGTCTGGAGCTGGCAGGTGGGACGGGTTTAGTTTGGGGTTATGGTCGGCATGGTCTGGGTGGGCCGAAGGGTCTGTTTCCGTACTGCTTGCCTGCGTTTAGTCCGTACCTATCAAAACCTTTTCTGTTCACGGACCTGTCCAAATGGCTTCAGTTTTGTCAGAAGAACCTGCATCTACCACTTCCTGCAGATGACAGGAGAGTGCTGAGTGGGTGGCCAGTCTCCAATAAGCCACTCGAGTGCAAGCCAGAACATTTTAACCACCGACCACTGTGACACCTTCCAGCTGCACGCAGGTTTCTAGATATTGAAGGTATTTAGGAGGATCAGACAGGACTGAGGCATATGTCGGGTTCAGGCAGCTAAAATCAGACCGGGCCCGTCAGGAATATAAAGAAAGCAGGAAATTAGGAGCGCGAGGAGGGGCTATGAGATGGCCATGGCAGGAAGGGTGGAAGAGAATCCCCAGGCATTCTGTCGGTACATGACACACGAGAGGGGACCAAGGGAGAAGGGAGGACCACGGAAGGAGGAAGGAGGGAACTCATGCTTGGAAGTGGGTGAGATCCTGAAAGAGTATTGTGTGTTAGTTTTCACCCAGGAGGGGGATATGGAGGCTGGTGAGATTCGTGGGAAGCATGCCAACATACTGCCCCAGTTTCAGATCAAGGAAGAAGTGGTGTTGGGCCTCTTGAACAACATTAAGGTGGATAAGTCCCCAGGGTCTAATGGTATCTACTCCAGGTTACTGAGAGGGGCAAGAGAGGAGATTACTGGCGCTTTGAGCAAGATCTCTGTCTCCTTATTAGCCATTGGAGATATCCCTGAGTACAGGAATGTCGTTCCTCTGTTCAAGGAGGGAAATAGGGATAATCGAGGACACTATAGACCAGGGAGGCTCAAATCGGTGGTTGGGAAACTACTGAGAGAATTCTTACGGATAGGGTTTACACACCTTTGGAAAAACCTAGGGTAGAAAGTGAGGACTGTAGATGCTGGAGATCAGAGCTGAAAATGTGTTGCTGGAAAAGCGCAGCAGGTCAGGCAGCATCCAAGGAACAGGAAATTCGACGTTTCAGGCATGAGCCCTTCTTCAGGAATGAGGAGAGTGTGCCAAGCAGGCTAAGATAAAAGGTAGGGAGGAGGGACTTGGGGGAGGGGCGTTGGAAATGCGATAGGTGGAAGGAGGTCAAGGTGAAGGTGATAGGCCGGAGTGGGGTGGGGGCGGAGAGGTCAGGAAGAGGATTGCAGGTTAGGAGGGCGGTGCTGAGTTCGAGGGATTCGACTGAGACAAGGTGGGGGGAGGGGAAATGAATCTGGAGAAATCTGAGTTCATCCCTTGTGGTTGGAGGGTTCCCAGGCGGAAGATGAGGCGCTCTTCCTCCAGCCGTCGTGTTGTTATGGTCTGGCGATGGAGGAGTCCAAGGACCTGCATGTCCTCGGTGGAGTGGGAGGGGGAGTTAAAGTGTTGAGCCACAGGGCGGTTGGGTTGGTTGGTCCGGGCGTCCCAGAGGTGTTCTCTGAAGCGTTCCGCAAGTAGGCGGCCTGTCTCCCCAATATAGAGGAGGCCACATCGGGTGCAGCGGATACAATAGATGATGTGTGTGGAGGTACAGGTGAACTTGTGGCAGATATGGAAGGATCCCTTGGGGCCTTGGAGGGAAGTGAGTGTGGAGGTGTGGGCGCAAGTTTTGCATTTCCTGCGGTTGCAGGGGAAGGTGCCGGGGGTGGAGGTTGGGTTGGTGGGGGTGTGGACCTGACGAGGGAGTCACAGAGGGAGTGGTCTTTGCGGAACGCTGATAGGGGAGGGGAGGGAAATATATCCCTGGTGGTGGGGTCCATTTGGAGGTGGCGGAAATGACGGCAGATGATACGTTGTATACAGAGGTTGGTAGGGCGGTAGGTGAGAACCAGTGGGGTTCTGTCCTGGTGGTGGTTGGAGGAGCGGGGCTCAAGGGCGGAGGAGCGGGAAGTGGAGGAGATGCGATGGAGGGCATCGTCGATCACGTCTGGGGGGAATCTGCGGTCCTTGAAGAAGGAGGCCATCTGGGCTGTACGGTATTGGAACTGGTCCTCCTGGGAGCAGATGCGGCGGAGACGAAGGAATTGGGAATATGGGATGGTGTTTTTACAGTGGGCAGGGTGGGAGGAGGTGTAGTCCAGGTAGCTGTGGGAGTCAGTCGGTTTATAATAGATGTCTGTGTTGAGTCGGTCGCCCGAGATAGAAATGGAAAGGTCTAGGAAGGGGAGGGAGGAGTCTGAGACAGTCCAGGTGAATTTGAGGTCGGGATGGAAGGTGTTAGTAAAGTTGATGAACTGTTCAACCTCCTCGTGGGAGCACGAGGCAGCGCCGATACAGTCATCGATGTAGCGGAGGAAAAGGTGGGGGGTGGTGCCAGTGTAGTTGCGGAAGATGGACTGTTCCACATATCCTACGAAGAGACAGGCATAGCTGGGGCCCATGCGGGTGCCCATGGCAACTGCTAGCCTAATGAGGGACAGTCAGCACGGCTTTGTGCAGGACAGGCCATGCCTTATTAGCTTGGGAGAATTTCTCGAGGAGGTGATGAAGGTGAACGATGAGGGTACAGCAGTGGATGTTGGCTACATGAATTTTTAGTCAGGCCTTCGACAAGACCGCCCATGGTAGGCACATCCAGAAGATTAAGATGCATGGGATCCACGGTGACTTGGCAGCATGGATTCAGAATTAGCTGGCACAGAAAAGGAGGAGGGCATTGGTGGACGGGTGTACTGCTGTCTGGAGGTCTGTCACGAGTGGTACTCCCCAGGGAACCGTCCTGGGACCCCTGCTGAGAGACACACGGATATATAAATGATTGGATGGAAATGTCAATGGGTGGGTTAGCAGGTTTGCTGACCATCCGAAGATCAGGGGAGTTGTGGAATAGTGTCGGAGATTGGAAAGGGATTCGGAGGGATAGCAAGCAGTAGCAGATATGGCAGGTGGGCCGAACAGACAGGCGAGAGGGCGGAGAGGTGGGTGGGCAGGCGGGCGGAGAGACAGGCGGATCAGCATGCGGGCGGGCGGGCGGGCGGAGAGACAGGCAGGTGGGCGGGCGGACGGGTGGATCAGCGGGTGGGCGGAGAGACGGGCGGGCGCCCCCTGCCTCCCTGACCTCTCACCTGGAGCTCAGGGACAGAGAGTGCTGACTCTTCAGAGGCTGAAGACAAAACCTCCTCATCCTCTGTCAGGTCATCGGAATCCTCCTCCTCCTCCTCCTCCTCCGGGCCATCCTTATCCACTTTGTCCAGGAGAGATTTCAGATCCTCGGGACTGGGGGCTGCGTCCTCGGGACCATCCCGGGACGTCTCCGGGAGCTCCTGACAGCTCTCCTCCCTGGGAGAGGCCTCCGCAGCACCTGGCTCAGCTTTCTCCGGGACAGGGGGCTGCCGACTCTCACTCTCGAGAGGGCTACCCACGTCCAGCTCCTCCCTGAGCCTCAGCAGGACCTGCTGCTTATCGCTGGGGCCAGGGGCTCCCTGATCACCTGGGGGGCTGTCTGGAGCGAGAGGGACCTGAGGCAGGGGCTGCTCTGGGACTGCGGAGCTGGTTTCCTGGGGATTGCCGGGGTCCGTACCTTCAGCTGGCTCAGTATTCACCGCCAGCTGGTCGGGCACGGAGCCGGGAGCCCCGTTTACCAGCTGGGGTCCCGGGCAGACCACCGTCACTGCCGGCTCCTCTCTCTGCCCGGCCTCGGGGCGGGAGGTGGAACAGCCGCCACTGCCCGGTTCCCCGTCACCGCTGGCCGGGGGACAGGACAGGGGGCAGGTGAAGGCGGGCTGGCTGACGATCATGGTGGCAAGCCGCAGGGTGTGGCCAGACGCCACGTCCAGCACGCTGCCCGCGGCCGGCAGGCTCAAGAGCTTCAACCCGGCCGGGACCGTCAGGATGACCGGCGCCTGCTGGACGGTTACCGGGACGATGGCGGGTCGGGGCCCAGCCCTCCTGCCCCTGCCCTCCCCTCTCCCCGGCCTCCTCCCTCGCGGTTTACGCCCGGAGGAGCCCCCGCAGAGCCGGGGAGGGGGGCAAGGGCGAGCCGGCGCCAGGGTGGGCACGGGCTGAGGCTGCGGGGGAAGGGGCACCGAGGGGGCGGGTTGGATGAGGCGGGGTGGGGGCCGGGCCCCAGGCTGAGGGGGGAGCAGGGGTCCCGGCTGCTTGCAGGGGGTCCTCTTGACGGCCGGGTGGATGAGGACGGGTTTGGTGGCGGACGGGCGGCGTTTGCATCTGCGTAACTCCCTCTTGGTCAGGTGGCCGAGCCTGGGCTTCACAAGGAGGGTCACCCCGTCCGGGAGCTGCAGGGGGGCTGCGGGCGGACAGCGGGCACACCCCAGCTCCCCCTCAGGAAGCTCACTCCCTCCGGCTGGCTCCTCGACACGGGCTCGGGCCTCCTCCTTCCTCAGCTCCAGCCATTGGCGGATCGCCGGTAAACTCCTCTGAAATACAACAGTCCGGTCACAGTCACTCACAACAACACACTGGACACGGACACTCAACCCATCGACGCAGGGAGAGCCCGGATACACCAGCAGCAACACTCTGCACCTAACCCTGTGCTATCCCTGTCCTGGGGAGGGTTTGATGGGGGACAGTGTAGAGGGAGCTTTACTCTGTATCTAACCCCGTGCTGTCCCTGTCCTGGGAGTGTTTCATGGGGGACAGTGTAGAGAAAGCTTTACAAACAATCATACGAATAGAATCCCGACAGTGTACAAACAGACTCTTCAGCCCAACAAATACACACCGATCCTCCAAACATTAAACCACCCAGACCCATTCGCTTCCCTACTGCCCTACATTTTCTCAACTAACCTGCACATCCCTGGGCACTATGGGACAATTTCCCATGGCCAACCCACCCTAACCTGCACATCCTGGACACTATGGGACAATTTCCCATGGCCAATCCACCCTAACCTTCACATCCCTGGGCACAATGGGACAATTTCCCATGGCCAATCCACCCTAACCTGCACATCCCTGGGCACTATGGGACAATTTCCCATGGCCAATCCACCCTAACCTGCACATCCCTGGGCACTAGAGTCATAGAGATGTACAGCACGGAAACAGATCCTTCGGTCCAACCCGTCCATGCTGACCCAGATATCCCAACCCAATCTAGTCCCACCTGCCAGCACCCGGCCCATATCCCTCCAAACCCTTCCTATTCATATACCCATCCAAATGCCTCTTAAATGTTGTAATTGTACCAGCCTCCACCACTTCCTCTGGCAGCTCATTCCATACACGTACCACCCTCTGGGTGAAAAAGTTGCCCCTTAGGTCTCTTTTATATCTTTCCCCTCTCACCCTAAACCTATGCCCCTCTAGTTCTGGACTCCCCCTCCCCAGGGAAAGGACGTTGTCTATTTACCCTATCCATGCCCCTCATGATTTTATAAACCTCTATAAGGTCACCCCTCAGCCTCCGACGCTCCAGGGAAAACAGCCCCAGCCTGTTCAGCCTCTCCCTGTAGCTCAGATCCTCCAACCCTGGCAACATCCTTGTAAATCTTCTCTGAACCCTTTCAAGTTTCACAACATCTTTCCGATAGGAAGGAGACCAGAATTGCACGCAATATTCCAACAGGGGCCTAACCAATGTCCTGTACAGCTGCAACATGACCTCCCAACTCCTGTACTCAATACTCTGACCAATAAAGGAAAGCATACCAAACGCCGCCTTCACTATCCTATCTACCTGCGACCCCACTTTCAAGGAGCTATGAACCTGCACTCCAAGGTCTCTTTGTTCAGCAACACTCCCTCGGACCTTACCATTAAGTGTATAAGTCCTGCTAAGATTTGCTTTCCCAAAATGCAGCATCTAACATTTATCTGAATTAAACTCCATCTGTCACTTCTCAGCCCATTGGCCCATCTGGTCCAGATCCTGTTGTAATCTGAGGTAACCCTCTTCACTGTCCATTACACCTCCAATTTTGGTGTCATCTGCAAACTTACTAACTGTACCTCTTATGCTCGCATCCAAATCATTAATGTAAATGATAAAAAGTAGAGGGCCCAGCACCGATCCTTGTGGCACTCCACTGGTCACAGGCCACCAGTCTGAAAAGCAACCCTCCACCATCTCCCTCTGTCTTCTACCTTTGAGCCAGTTCTGTATCCAAATGGCTGGTTCTCCCTGTATTCCATGAGATCTAACCTTGCTAATCAGTCTCCCATGGGGAACCTTGTCGAATGCCTTACTGAAGTCCATATAGATCACATCTACTGCTCTGCCCTCATCAATCTTCTTTGTTACTTCTTCAAAAAACTCAATCAAGTTTGTGAGACATGATTTCCCATGCACAAAGCCATGTTGACTATCCCGAATCAGTCCTTGCCTTTCCAAATACATGTACATCCTGTCCCTCAGGATTCCCTCCAACAACTTGCCCACCACCGAGGTCAGGCTCACCGGTCTATAGTTCCCTGGCTTGTCCTTACCGCCCTTCTTAAACAGTGGCACCATGTTAGCCAACCTCCAGTCTTCCAGCACCTCACCTGTGACTATCGATGATACAAATATCTCAGCAAGAGGCCCAGCAATCACTTCTCTAGCTTCCCACAGAGTTCTCGGGGACACCTGATCAGGTCCTGGGGATTTATCCACCTTTAACCGTTTCAAGACATCCAGCACTTCCTCCTCTGTAATCTGGACATTTTACAAGATGTCACCATCTATTTCCTGACAGTCTATATCTTCCATATCCTTTTCCACAGTAAATACTGATGCAAAATATTCATTTAGTATCTCCCCCATTTTCTGTGGCTCCACACAAAGGCTGCCTTGCTGATCTTTGAGGGGCCCTATTCTCTCCCTAGTTACCCTTTTGTCCTTAATATATTTGTAAAAATGCTTTGGATTCTCCTTAATTCTATTTGCCAAAGCTATCTCATGTCCCTGTTTTACCCTCCTGATTTCCCTCTTAAGTATACTCCTACTGCCTTTATACTCTTCTAAGGATTCACTCGATCTATCCTGTCTGTACCTGACATATGCTTCCTTCTTTTTCTTAACCAAACCCTCAATTTCTTTAGTCATCCAGCATTCCCTATACCTACCAGCCTTCCCTTTCACCCTGACAGGAATATACTTTCTCTGGATTCTCGTTATCTCATTTCTGAAGGCTTCCCATTTTCCAGCCGTCCCTTTACCTGCGAACATCTGCCTCCAATTAGCTTTCGAAAGTTCTTGCCTAATACTGTCAAAGTTGCCTTTCTCCAATTTAGAACTTCAACTTTTAGATCTGGTCTATCCTTTTCCATCACTATTTTAAAACAAACAGAATTATGGTTGCTGGCCCCAAAGTGCTCCCCCACTGACACCTCAGTCACCTACCCTGCCTTATTTCCCAAGAGTAGGTCAAGTTTTGCACCTTCTCTAGTAGGTACATCCACATACTGAATCAGAAAATTGTCTTGTACACACTTAAGAAATTCCTCTCCATCTAAACCTTTAACACTATGGGAGTCCCAGTGTGTGTTTGGAAAGTTAAAATCCCCTACCATAACCACCCTATTATTCTTACAGATAGCTGAGATCTCCTTACAAGTTTGTTTCTCAATTTCCCTCTGACTATTGGGGGGTCTATAATACAATCCCAATAAGGTGATCATCCCTTTCTTATTTCTCAGTTCCACCCAAATAACTTCCCTGGATGTATTTCCGGGAATATCCTCCCTCAGCATAGCTGTAATGCTGTCCCTTATCAAAAACACCACTCCCCCTCCTCTCTTGCCTCCCTTTCTATCCTTCCTGTAGCATTTGTATCCTGGAACATTAAGCTGCCAGTCCTGCCCGTCCCTGAGCCCTGTTTCTGTAATTGCTATGATATCCCAGTCCCATGTTCCTAACCATGCCCTGAGTTCATCTGCCTTCCCTGTTCGGCCCCTTGCATTGAAGTAAATGCAGTTTAATTTATCAGTCCTACATTGTCCCTGCCTGCCCTGACTGACTCACTTTTGTTCTCAGCTGTACCCGTCTCAGATCGATCTCTTCCCTCACGAGGTTTCTCCAAAATGTGTAGGAGCCAGCTGGGGTTTGCGGCCGGTTTGGGGGAAGGGGGAGGGAGGGGACAGGGAAAGTTGGAAATGATGCATGTGTTAAATCACGGATGGCCAAGGGGACTGTCCTGAGGTTCCCCGAGTGTACCATACAGCAGTGGGCCAGCGGGCTCCACCCTGATGCTTACCTGCAGCCAATAGGGCAGCTTGCTCTCCTCCCTCTCCACGGGGGGTTTCCTATCCTCCGGACTCACCGCTGTACACCGGCTCGGCATTGGCAGCACGATCTTCCTCTTCTTAAAAACCTGTCAAAGGCAGAAAGGTAACAGCTCCATTTCCCAAGGCCCAGCTTCCAGGGTGGTTCAGGTGGTGAAACAGTCAGATCCCCCACCCCAGCCGGCTGGTATTAAACACCTCCACGCGCGCGCACGCGCACACACACACACACCCACCCACCCCCCGAAGCCCACAGTGCTGAACAACCCTTCCCCAATGCTGCCATTCCCCACTCTCAGCCTCAAACACCATCGGTCAGCCCGGTCTAACGGCAACTCGCCCTCTGTCTCCCTCTACCCCCACCGCTCTCTCTCTCTCTCTCTCTCTCTCTCTCTTTCGCTCGCCCTCCCTCGCTCTCCTTCCCTCACTCTCCCTCTCTCGCCCTCTCTCCCGCTCCCTCGCTCTCTCTCCCGCTCCCTCGCTCTCTCTCCCGCTCCCTCGCTCTCTCTCCCGCTCCCTCGCTCTCATCATCTCTCTTGCCCTCTCCCTCCACTCTCTATCTCGCCCTCTCTCCCTCTCGGTCTGTGTCTGTGTGCCACGGCTGGAGCTGTAGCTGTGTATTCCCTGCTCTGTTCTATCATCCTGTGATCTTTGTCAGCTGTGATCTGTCTGGACTGCACACAGAAACAACACTCTGCACTGTACTGAGGTGCACGTGATAAGAAATCCAATAAAAATTGAATGACCGGGGGGGATGTGGAGGGAAGGGACAGGCTCTGGGATCCTCTCTCCTCTGCCGACCTGCTGTCTCACTGGCCCACTGCTGTTCAGCCAGAGGGGCCCCCTCAGATATACGAGGCACTATATCAACAGCAGTTGTTGTTGTTGTTCGGGAAGGTGGAGAGCTCGGGCTCCTGTTGCTGATGAAAGCACCGACCCGACCGTCACACTTGCACGCACGGCCATGCCGTGTACATGCTGTCTCCCGGTGTACACGCTGCACCCTCAGCTGTAGAGCAGGGGGAGCTGTCCCTCAGTGACAGCCTGACCCAACCCACAGTGCTCAGGGGCACAGACAGCACCGCCACCCCCACCCACACCCCCATCCCCACACACACACACCCCCGCCCCCCGCACCCCCCCCCCGGCCCCACACTCACCTTGATCACGTTATCCGGAGCGCGACTGACGGTGAGGTTTTTGATGCGGACGGACAGTTGGTGGTAGGTCTTTGGGGGCATGAGGTACTGACTGATCAGCGGCTTGGGGAAGTCCGTGTCCTCAAAGTGCTTCAGACCCAGCACCAGCAAGCTGCAGGGGTCAGGGGTCACAGGGAGACCAGCGAGGTTACTGGAGCGACAGGTTTCCAGCGCACACCCACACCAGCAGCAACTGACCCGGAGCAGATACAGACACGGGGTCAGAGTGCACACCCTCCCCCTCCCTCAGCGAGGACGCTGCCCCCTCCCTCAGCGAGGGCGGAGCCCCCCCTCCCTCGGCGAGGACACAGCCCCCTCCCTCAGCGAGGACACAGCCCCCTCCCTCAGTTGGGACACAGCCCCCTCCCTCAGAGCCCCCTCCCTCAGCGGGGACACAGCCCCCTCCCTCAGCGGGGACACAGCCCCCTCCCTCAGTGAGCTGTCAGCCTGTTGCGGTAGCCCCTGCGGGGGGATATACAGGGGGCTCGGTGCTGTCTGGTACCAGTGAATCCGGTGACAGAGCTCCCTCTGCTCCCCCCCCCCCCCCCAACATGCCCCCGGGAAGCTGCTCCGGGCCTTACTTGTCCTCTCCTGGGCTGAACCAAGCCTTGTCCTTGGGGTGTCTGGGCTGCAGGGCAGTCTGGGGCAGCAGCTCTGGGTACAGGAACACAGCCCTGGTCGCCACGATCCACGCCACCTCCTTCGGTAACTGGTTCGACTCATCTACTGTGGCACAGAGGAACCACTCTTAACCCAACTACAGCAAGCTCACCAGCAATCACTCAGGGGACAGCGCCAGGGGGACAGCGCCAGGGGGACAGCGCCAGGGGGACAGCAAGACAGAGAGAGACACAGAGAGGGTGACAGCGAGAGAGAGGGAGAGGGAGAGGAAGAGAAAGGGAGAGGGACAGCGTGAGGGACAGAGAGAGAGAGGGTGACAGCGAGAGAGAGAGAGAGACAGAGAGAGAGAGAGAGAGGGGGTGACAACGAGAGAGAGAGAGAGAGAGAGAGACAGCGAGAGAGTGAGATAGAGGGAGACAGTGAGAGAGATAGAGAGAGGAAGAGAGAGACAGCAAGAGAGAGAGACAGACAGAAAGACAGAGAATGAGAGACAGCGAGAGAGAGACAGCGAGAGAGAGACAGCGAGAGAGAGACAGCGAGAGAGAGACAGCGAGAGAGAGACAGCGAGAGAGAGACAGCGAGAGAGAGACAGCGAGAGAGAGAGACAGCGAGAGAGAGAGACAGCGAGAGAGAGACAGCGAGAGAGAGAGACAGCGAGAGAGAGAGACAGCAAGAGAGAGAGACAGCGAGAGAGAGAGAGAGACAGCGAGAGAGAGAGAGAGACAGCGAGAGAGAGACAGCGAGAGAGAGAGAGAGACAGCGAGAGAGAGAGAGAGACAGCGAGAGAGAGAGACAGACAGCGAGAGAGAGACAGCGAGAGAGAGAGAGAGACAGCGAGAGAGAGAGAGAGACAGCGAGAGAGAGAGAGAGACAGCGAGAGAGACAGACAGCGAGAGAGAGAGACAGAGTGAGACAGCACAAGAGAGAGAGACAGAAAGACAGCAAGAGAGAAACAGCATGTGTGTGTGAGAGAGAGAGAGAGAGAGAGAGAGACAGTGTGCGTGAGAGAGAGAAAGAAAGTGCCAATGAGAGAGAGATGCAGTTTCTCAGCTAAGACTCAGCTCTGGTGAGGAATGCCCACTCTGTGGGGGACCTTCTGCAATATTTGACTTGATTTTACCCTCGGGTAGGGAGTGTGCATTCCCCCCTCCCACAGGGAGTGGAGTCAGAGCTGTAAAGGGGAAGGTAAGGAGAGGATCTGACAGGGTGAGAGGGGAGCAGGTAGTGAGGAGCTGAGTAAAAAGTGAGGTCTGCAGATGCTGGAGATCAGAGCTGAAAATGTGTTGCTGGTTAAAGCACAGCAGGTCAGGCAGCATCCAAGGAACAGGAAATTCGACGTTTCGGGCCAGAGCCCTTCATCAGGAGCTGAAACAACCACACACACACACACACAGAGGCACTGGCTGGGAAAAGCTCACAGTCGGACTGAGCCCAGCAGTGGTCAGGGGGAGACTCGGAGAACAGAGAGATTACGGAGATTCCCGGCAGGACTCACATCGCCTGTTCATCTTCTGGTCATCTCTCCGGGGTGGGATTTTCACCTGAGGTTTAATCGTCGAGTCAAACTCCTCAATGAGAGCCAGGGCCTCGGCTAAGTTGCAGGGCGCGAACATGGAGCTGAAATCCAGCTCTTTGGCTGAATATAGCTCCCTGGCCTTCTCTGCAAAGCTGTCCAGCTCCTTCTAAAGGCAGAGAGAGAGAGAGACAGAGAGAGACAGGCTACAGGATTCACCGCAAGGACAGACACACACACACACACACACAGAGAAGCCCGCTGCGGCCGCCCTGCATTTACATAGCACCTTTCCTATTACGTATATCCCATGGTGCTTCAGCAGCTGGAAGTCTGACACGGCTGTGAGTGTATCCTAAAGCTGGGTCTGAGATCAGTCTCAGCACTCCCTCGATTCCACCCCTGACCACGCCCCCCCCCAACACCCCAGTGCCTTCAGCTGCCCTGAACAACCCCCCCCCCACCCCTGAATCTGTCCATCCCTCCCTGCTAACTTCCCCAATACCCCACACGCTGCACAGTTTAGCTGAAACCTTCCGGGATGTTTCACTGGGCACGAGATGGGATTTAAATTCAATCGCCCTAGCCCTCCCCCCCACCCCCCACCTCCTGCAACAGCCCCGGAGATCTGACCCACTCCGACTACCTGACACTGAGTCCGTGCCACCTTCCCTGCTCTCAGGGTGGCACGGTGGCACAGTGGTTAGCCGTGCTGCCTCTCCGCGCCAGAGACCCGGGTTCAATTCCCGCCTCAGGTGACTGACTGTGTGGAGTTTGCACGTTCTCCCCGTGTCTGCGTGGGTTTCCTCCCACAGTCCAAAGATGTGCGGGTCAGGTGAATTGACCATGCTAAATTGCCCATAGTGTTAGGTAAGGGGTAAATGTAGGGGTATGGGTGGGTTGCGCTTCGGTGGGTCGGTGTGGACTTGTTGGGCCGAAGGGCCTGTTTCCACACTGTAAGTAATCTAATCTAATCTGATCACCCCGTCGCCCACACACCTTCAAGATCAGAACGCCCACTGAGCTCCGTCTCTCGGCACACTCCCTGACCCGGGAGTGGGGGTGGGGATTTACCACTTCCTCCTCCTCAGTGACCTAGCCTCGTACTCCCACGCGGTGCTCCAATCTCAGATGAATCTGCCTTTCTCCATCTGGTCTGGGAAGGCCTCAATGGGTCACAGAGTCACCCAGCACGGAAACAGACCCTTCGGCCCAACCGGTCCGTGCCAGCCACAATCCCAGCCCTTCAAACCCTTTCCTCTCCACCTAGTTGTAACTGGCCCCGCATCCCCCACCTCCTCAGGAAGCTCATCCCACACACAGACCACCCTCTGGGTCACAAAAACTGTCTGTTAGGTCTTTTCAAAATCTCTCTTCTCTCACCTTAAAAACATGCACCTAGTTTTGAAATCCACAATCCCTGGGAAAGGGGAATTCCCATTAACCCTCTCCCTGTACCCTGCATTATTTTATAAACGTCTACCAGGCCGTGCCTCAACCTCCTACGCACCAGTGAACAAACGTCTCGGCCTTTCTTTCTAACTCAAACCTGGCAACATCCTAGTCAATTTCCTCGGAGCCCTCTCCAGCCTGATCATACCTGTAAAGGTGAGGGGATACAGGCCCGAGACCCCTCAGTGTCCACTCACACCCTCTCTGTCCAGGGAGCAGAGGCATACACCATACCCTGGCTGTGGTCACCACCCCCACAGCCTCAGGAGAATGGGCCAGGGCAGCTCAGTTCCTCGGCGGTGCCACCCTCGCCCACAGCCCGGCCCCGCCAGTCGCTGGGTATACTCACTCACTCACTTACCAGGAAGAGTCGGGAGGTGGCTGCCTCTTGGTTGAGACTGGGGTTGACGCTGGTCAGCAGGTGGACCTGGGTGAGCAGCTGCACGTGCTGTAAGGGGGACACAACAGCAAGGGACAGTCACCGACAGAGAGCAGCAGGCCGGGCTAGGCCGGGTCAGGGGGAAACCGGCCTCATGGGCAGCACCGAACCACACTGTACACCCAAGGGCACAGGGAGTAAATCCCAGCAAGAAACCGGGGGGGGGGGGGGGGGGGAGCACGGGGAGGGAGAGGGGGAGAGGAGCACGGGGAAGGGAAGAGGGAGGGAGGGGGAGAGGAGTGGGAGGGGGAGAGGAGCATGGGGAGGGGGAGAGGAGCACGGGGAGGGGGAGGGGGAGGGGGAGAGGAGCACGGGGAGAGGAGGGGGAGGGGGAGAGGAGCACGGGGAGGGGGAGGGGGAGGGGGAGGGGGAGAGGAGCACGGGGAGAGGAGGGGGAGGGGGAGAGGAGCACGGGGAGGGGGAGGGGGAGGGGGAGAGGAGCACGGGGAGAGGAGGGGGAGGGGGAGAGGAGCACGGGGAGGGGGAGGGGGAGGGGGAGAGGAGCACGGGGAGGGGGAGGGGGGGGGGGAGAGGAGCACGGGGAGGGGGTGGGGAGCATGGGGAGGGGGTGGGGGAGAGGAGCACGGGGAGGGGGTGGGGGAGGGGGAGGGGAGCACGGGGAGGGGGTGGGGAGAGGAGCATGTGTGGGTGTCTCACAGCCCCTCCTGCCTGCTCCACCATCATGGTGGATGTGATAGCCCACTACCCCCTCCTCCAGCTCCCCTGCCATTGTCCCCAGGACTCCCTCAGCTCCCTACAGCCCTTACTCAGTGTGTCCGTTCCTCCCCTCTCCCCACTCTGTGACGATGCTGCTGGCCTCAGCTGTTTATAACCCGAGGGGTTGGAACGGTTTCGGGCTCACAGATACTGCCTCAGGAAAGCAATCTTTCAGGTTTCAAACCAGCCCTTGCACAATCCAGGGGGATAGGGCTGCTCTCCCAGCTCGGCTGCTCTCTGCTTTGGTTTGGTCTGGTCTGGTTTGGTTTGGTGTGAGCAGGCGAGCTGTTTTACTGAAAGCAGGCAGGCAGTGTGAGGCTGCTGTGATCCAAAAACTAGCGACAAGCTTCCCTTTGTTGGTCAGAGTATCGAGTACAGGAGTTGGGAGGTCATGTTGCGGCTGTACAGGACATTGGTTAGGCCACTGTTGGAATATTGTGTGCAATTCTGGTCTCCTTCCTATCGGAAAGATGTTGTGAAACTTGAAAGGATTCAGAAAAGATTTACAAGGATGTTGCCAGGGTTGGAGGGTTTGAGCTACAGGGAGAGGCTGAACAGGCTGGGGCTGTTTTCCCTGGAGCGTCAGAGGCTGAGGGGGTGACCTTATAGAGGTTTATAAATTCGTGAGGGACATGGATAGGATAAATAGACAAAGTCTTTTCCCTTTGGGGTCGGGGAGTCCAGAACTAGAGGGGCATAGGTTTAGGGTGAGAGGGGAAAGATCTAAAAGAGATCTAAGGGGGAACGTTTTCACACAGAGGGTGATATGTGTATGGAATGAGCTGCCAGAGGAAGTGGTGGAGGCTGGTACAATTACAACATTTAAGAGGCATCTGGACGGGTATATGAATAGGAAGGGTTTGGAGGGATATGGGCGGGTGCTGGCAGGTGGGACTAGATTGGGTTGGGATACCTGGGTCAGCATGGACAGGTTGGACCGAAGGGTCTGTTTCCGTGCTGTACATCTCCATGTCTTGATGAGTCTATGCATGGAATGAGGTGCTTGTTGCTTGGCCCCTCTCTCTCTCTGTCAGACCCTGCATTTGTGCCAAGGGGGGTGCTGATGGTGATTGTTGGAAGTTTTAGAAACAGCATCATCAAGCTGGGATAGCCTGCTGGGTTTTCCCATCGGGGAAGTGACTCTTTCCTCCTTTGTTTGTGTTTCATTCCGTGAATAAGTTGTGTTTTGTTGAAAGTGGAGTGGTCGGGCCATCCCCTCCTGGAATACCCACTCCGCACCTGCTTAAAACAACTGGCCAAGTTAGGCTCGGGCCTAGGTTTAGGAGTGTTCTGACAGGGGTCTGGCCTGGCCCAGAACACTCTCCTGCTTGTACTCAGGGGGGAGAGCTGCCAAGGCCTCACCAGACCCAGGGCAAGGAAAATCCCTCACCTCACTCTGAAAGGAAGCAGCTCCAGTGCTCCCAGTGGCCTCTTCCTGGGTAGAGAGTGAGGTCTCCCACCCCCTTCCCCCCCTCACCATGTACTCTCCAGGCCAATGGAGAGGATCCAAACAGGCTCGCACTCAGGGCCCCTCAGGCATGGACGCCGTTCCAGATGTACAAGATCCCAGTCACCCCGAGATGACCAACAGCCACACAACAAGGTGCTAAAGGATGGACAGCACAACCGAGCGGGATCCAAACAGGCCATGGCACAAGGAAGATCACCACACACCCTCCCATTCTCCTCGCTCCCACTTGGTCTCTCCTCAGCAGAGGGACCTCATGGGCTGGGAGATCCCCCTCCCCATTATCATCCAGACACACACAGATACATTCAAACACACAGACACACACGCACATACATACAGACACATGCATGCATGCATGTAGACAGACACTCAGACAGACACACACACACACACAGCCAGACACCGACACGCACACAGACACACTCATACATTCATATAAACAGACACGCGTGCAGGGACACACGCGCACACACAGACACACACGTGTGCGCATACACACACCCCACATACACGCGCGCATGCACAGATACACGCACGCACAGACACACATGCACACACACAGATACATGCGCGTGTATCCGCACAGATACGCGCGCACTCAGATACACACGCGCGCACAGATACACGTGTGCACACAGTTACGCGCGCGCACAGATACACACGTGCACGCACAGATACACGCACGCACACACTGATACACGTGTGCACACAGTTACGCGTGCGCGCGCGCACACACAGATACGCGCGCGCACAGATACACGCACGCACAGATACGCATGAGCACGCAGATGCGTGCGCACAGATACATGCCCGCGCGCGCACAGATACATGCGCGCGCACACACGCACACAGACAGAGAGAGTTGTGAGGAGCCCCGAGGGGGTTGTGTGTGGGTGTGTGTGTGTCACCTGCTGCATCTGTTGCTGAAGCTGCTGTTTCTGGTGCTGGTCCAGGAGCAGGGTGTCTGGTTGCTGGCTCCTCCGGGATGGGCCCTTGCTGTCTGGGAGGGAGCCCTGCTGCCTGGCTTTCCGCTGTCGCAGCTGCTCGATCTGGGCTTTCACCGTCCGGTGCTGCTCGTTCAGTATGTTCGCCAACGGCTCCTCGAACCTTCACCGGCAACAACCAAGAACACAACACAAACCTCAGCTGGGCCCAGGGGAACCGGCCAGATCACACCACAGGGCATCGGCTGGAGAAGCAGTCCCCAGGAGCCCACACTGCTCAGCAACCAGACCCACACTAACCCAGACACTGGCTGGGAGCGTGGAGGGTGATCCCAGTACAGCTCATGGTTTGTGGGGGGGGGGAATGGGGAGGGGAATCCGGCCACGGGAATGGGCGAGTCGGTGGGGCCCAGGCCTTCCGACCAAGTCGAAACAAAGTGCCAGAGACAGAGGGAGGGAATGAGACAGGACCTGAGAGAAAGACAGACAGACAGAGAGACAGACAGACAGAGAGACAGAGACAGAGAGAGGGAGAGAGGTACAGAGAAAGAGAGAGAATGACGGAGAGACAGAGAGAGAGAGACAGAAAGAGGTACAGAGAGAGAGAGAGACAGAGAGAGAGATAGAGAGAGATAGAGAGAGAGACAGAGAGTGAGAGAGAGAGAGAGAGACAGAGAGAGAGAGAGACGGAGAGATAGACAGACAGAGGTACAGAGAGAGAGAGAGACGGAGAGATAGACAGAGAGAGAGAGAGAGACGGAGAGATAGACAGAGAGAGAGAGAGAGAGAGAGAGAGTGAGAGAGTTTGGCGAGTTGGAGTGGTGCAGAAACTGCTGCTTCACAATGTCCCTCCTGCACACAGTGCTGTTTGTGAACTACTCAGACAGCCCAGTGATGAGATGGAGTGTTTTGTCTGCCTCCTCTCCCAAACAGCAGCAGACAGAGCTAGGTCTGCACTGTCCCATCAAGGAGGAGGTGATACTGTTCCCATTGCTGCTTCCCTTTACAGTCACTGGCTCCCAACCCCTCTGACCATGAGCAGTGTGGGTTCACTGAAGGAAGGTCCCAATACCCCTCACCCTGGTGTAACAACTCCCAGGAGAGACACACAGCCTGGCACCGCCTGGGCCTGAATGCTGGGCAAACTGAGGAGATCCTCACTCAATCCACTCCCAGCCCCAACAACAGGCTGGTGGTCACATCCTGCTGCTGCTGAGAGCTTCCTGACAGCACCTTCCACCCACCCAAACAGTGACCGGGGGGCTTCACCAGGAACCACTCGTTCGGCCTGTCCGGTTGGCTCTGCTCTTCCACAGGCTCATGGCTGAACCTCAGCCACCTCTTCCCCGTGAGGAATCGGTCTCAGCCTCGCCAGTCTGCTGCTGAAAACAACTCCACAGGACACTCCCCCCTCCCAGAGAGGGGAACTATTTCAACTCTGCCTGAAACAGGCAAGCCCTCACTCAGAGACAAGGTGATCTGGTGGCCCCCCCAGGCTCTCTGACACGGGGAAACAGCCTCTCCAATCGGTACCTGAAGGATTCTGGATGCTTCACTCAGGTCGCCTCTCATTCTCCTACATTCCAGTGTCAGCCCAATGTACCCTACACCCACCTCCCCCCGCCCCTTCACACCTTCTCTGGGCTGTCACCACACCTTTCCTCAGGTAAGTGTCCCAGTAGCTGTACAGGGAAACCGCGGATAGAGAGAGAGTGGGTGAGGGTGGGCTGGCTCGCTCAGGGCTGTGGTAGGGAAGTGAGGGCGTTCACAGACACGATATCCTGCACGGGGAAAGAGAGCCATCCCCAGAATCACCTCTTTCTTACCGTATCGCCTGAGGAGTGTTAAAGGTGTTGTGAACCTGTTCCTGGGGAGCGTCATCATCTCCTCCTTCTTCCTCTACGTCCAGGA
Organism: Hemiscyllium ocellatum; assembly: GCF_020745735.1. Lineage (NCBI taxonomy): Eukaryota > Metazoa > Chordata > Chondrichthyes > Orectolobiformes > Hemiscylliidae > Hemiscyllium > Hemiscyllium ocellatum. The sequence continues at coordinate 2,479,007 of NC_083450.1, forward strand.
CTCCCATCTCATCCTGAAACTGGAGAGATGGGAAAAGAGAGAGAGAGAGAGAGAGAGAGAGAGCTGAGAGAGACAAGAATACCAGACTCCCATCTACAAAGGAGCTGCTGGGAAACCCCACAGTCCAGGGAAAGGCAGAACTGACTTCCTTGTCCTCTGCTGACAAAGGTAAAGGCTTGTTTATAAATGGGGCCAAAGTTCGGAACCTCAGGTCACCGTGCTGCCTACGGTCCACAGCTTGTCACTGTAATGGAGGGTTTTCATCCTCCAGTCTACACAGGCGGTCTCAACAATAAACACTGACCCAGGGAAGGGACGCACCATCGGGACAGTGTGTACATCACCAGCACATTTTCATTCTTAACCATAAACACCAGATCATTCAAAAATGCACGAGTGCTTTTCCCCTCTGCTCTGCGTTCAGGTTTGACACCTTGCTAACCTCTGGGAAAGGGAGGGCTGCAGACGCTGGAGAGTCAGACTCCAGAGTGTGGTGCTGGGAAAGTGCAGCAGGTCAGGCAGCATCTGAGGAGCAGGAGAGTCGACGTTTAGGGCAGGAGCCTAATGAAGGATTCCTGATGGAGGGCTCTCGCCCGAAACGTCGACTCTCCTGCTCCTCGGATGCTGTCTGACCTGCTGTGCTTTCCCAGCACCACACTCACAACATTATTAACCTCACCTATTCACATTCTGAATGGTACATCCCGAAGTAAAGGAATCAGTGCATGCTAACCTCATGCTGGAGAGAGAGAGAGAGAGAGAGTGTGTGCGCGGGCACGAGTGTGTGTGAGCGTGTGAGAATGTGTGTGATCGCGCATGAGAGTGTGATCGCGCGTGAGTGATCGCGTGTGTGAGAGATCGCGTGTGTGTGCGAGTGATCACGCGTGTGTGCGAGTGACCGCGTGTGCGAGTGACCGCGTGTGCGAGTGACCGCGTGTGCGAGTGACCGCGTGTGCGAGTGATCGAGTGTGTGATTGCGTGTGCGAGTGAGATCGCGTGTGCGAGTGACCGCGTGTGCGAGTGACCGCGTGTGCATGAGTGATCGCGTGTGCATGAGTGATCGCGTGTGCGAGTGATCGCGTGTGCGAGTGATCGTGTGTGTGATCGCGTGTGCGAGTGATCGCGTGTGCGAGTGATCGCGTGTGCGAGTGATCGCGTGCGCGTGTGACAGTGATCGTGTGTGTGAGATCGCGTGTGTGTGAGATCGCGTGTGTGTGAGATCGCGTGTGTGTGAGATCGCGTGTGTGTGAGATCGCGTGTGTGTGAGATCGCGTGTGTGTGAGATCGCGTGTGTGTGAGATCGCGTGTGTGTGAGATCGCGTGTGTGTGAGATCGCGTGTGTGTGAGATCGCGTGTGTGTGAGATCGCGTGTGTGTGAGATCGCGTGTGTGTGAGATCGCGTGTGTGTGAGATCGCGTGTGTGTGAGATCGCGTGTGTGTGAGATCGCGTGTGTGTGAGATCGCGTGTGTGTGAGATCGCGTGTGTGTGAGATCGCGTGTGTGTGAGATCGCGTGTGTGTGAGATCGCGTGTGTGTGAGATCGCGTGTGTGTGAGATCGCGTGTGTGTGAGATCGCGTGTGTGTGAGATCGCGTGTGTGTGAGATCGCGTGTGTGTGAGATCGCGTGTGTGTGAGATCGCGTGTGTGTGAGATCGCGTGTGAGAGTGATCGCGTGTGAGAGTGATCGCGTGTGAGAGTGATCGCGTGTGAGAGTGATCGCGTGTGAGTGATCGCGTGTGAGAGTGATCGCGTGTGAGAGTGATCGCGTGTGAGAGTGATCGCGTGTGAGAGTGATCGCGTGTGAGAGTGATCGCGTGTGAGAGTGATCGCGTGTGAGAGTGATCGCGTGTGTGCGAGATCGCGTGTGTGCGAGATCGCGTGTGAGTGATCGCGTGTGAGAGTGATCGCGTGTGAGAGTGATCGCGTGTGAGCGTGATCGCGTGTGAGAGTGATCGCGTGTGAGCGTGATCGCGTGTGAGCGTGATCGCGTGTGTGAGAGAGAGCAGGTCTGTGTGTCTGTGTGTGTGTGGGTCTGTGTGTGCGGGTCTGTGTGTGTGTGTGGGTCTGTGTGTGTGGGTGTGTGTGTGGGTCTGTGTCTGTGGGTCTGTGTGCGTGTGTAGGTGGGTGTGTGCATGTGTGTCTGTGGGTCTGTGTGAGTGCATGTACATCGGTATGTGTGTCTGCGTGCGTGTGTGCGTGTTATCCTTACTCCAGCTGGAATCTGCCCAAGGCTCTGTACAGATTAAGCCCTGTGTCTGCCCCTGTTTTCTCACGTCCCACTAACACCAGCCCCGGCCACTCCCACGTTGCCTGGCTCGGAGGGTTTAAACATCTGTGCACCAACTATGAACAATTCCGCCACCCCACTCCCGAGTGAGCCTGGCCCCGTCCTGCTGCCCTGTCGAGTTGGGGGGGGGCGGGGGGGGGGGAAGAGGTTGGTCGGCTGGCCGGAATCCTGCTGCTACTCCTTAACGCCGGGTTCTCACAGGGGAAGCCCTCCAGGATGGTGTCCAGCCGGACCAGCAGTTTCCCACCCCCCACACCCCCAGCCGCCTCCTCCTCGGTTTTAGCTGATGCCAAAGGAAGTTCATTGCTGTAAAGTGAACACAACACTGCCGATGATGGAGACGTGACATCAAAACAGAACGTGCTGGAGGGACCCAGCAGCTCAGGCAGCATTGGTGGAGAGGGCTTCAAATCCAGTCGGACCCTCCTGGCTTTCTAAATTCTTGCCACGTGGATGGCATTGGGAGTGGCCCGTAACTGCCCCTTGAGAAGGTGGCAGTCAGTGCGTGAGACACTCTGGGTGGGAGGGAGGGAGTTGCAGGATTCGGACCCAGCAGCGCTGAAGGAACACAGTCACCGACAGCAGCTGACCTCTCACCCGAGAGAGGGGCAGGAACTGCACAGGAGACCAGCTGCACGGGACCCTCCGCCCGGATTCAGGTACGGAGATGGAAAGTCAGATGGGGGCTAGTTTCCAGCAGATACTGGTTGGACCGAAGGGGCTGTTTCCAGGCGGTGTGACCCTATCCTGAGGGAATCGGAACTGGCCTCACTGGGCACATGACTCACATCAGTGCGTTATGCCCACAGAGTGGAACTGCATAATGGGCTCCACAGCACATCATCACATCGTCACATCGTCAGTCTCTGCTTCGAGCTGGAAGCAGAGCAGAGCTACACACCCACACACCGACACACACACACACACACCCCCCACCCACCGACACACCCACACACCCACCGACACACACACCCCACACACACACACACGCACACACACCCCACACACCCACCGACACACACCCCACACCCACACACCGACACCCACACACCCCACACACCGACCCCCCCCACACCGAAACACCCCCCCACACACACACCCACACCACACACCCCGACACACACACCACACACCGACACACCCACCCCACACACACCACACACCGACACACCCACCCCACACACCCACACACACCAACCCACACACACACCCACACCCCGACACAACCACACACACACACACCCACACACAGACACACCCATATATACACTGACACAGACACACCGACACACACACACACACACCAACACACACACACCCACCCACACACACCCCCATTTATACAGACACACACACACCGACACAGACACACACAGACCCACACACACCGACACACACACACCCACACCCACCAACACACACACACCCACACCCACCGACACACACCGACACCGACACACACACCCCGACACACCGACACACACACAGACACACCGACACACACAGACACCCATATATACACAGACACAGACACACACACACACACACCGACACCCACACACACACCCACACACCGACACACCCACACACTGACACCCACAGACATACCCACACATACGGTAGAGACAGCCAGAGAAACAGGCTACAGTGTCAGGCTCCCCCAGAAACCGGTGTTGCCAAGTGTGCCGGAGGGGGAGGAGAGTCAGGGACACGGGGGGGGGAAACCACACGGAGGAACAAAACCTGGAAACTTACCGTTTCAAATAACTCCTCCATCAGCTCATTCACCTCCTTCTCTAATGGGGGGAGGGGGGGGACAGAGAGAGAGACGCAGACAGAGGGAGACAGAGACACAGAGAGAGAGAGACAGCGAGACAGAGACAGAGAGAGAGACAGACTCAGCGAGACAGAGACAGCGAGAGAGAGAGAGACAGAGACAGAGAGACAGAGACAGAGAGAGAGAGAGACAGAGAGAGAGACAGAGAGAGAGACAGAGAGAGAGACAGCGAGAGAGAGAGAGACAGAGACAGAGAGACAGAGACAGAGAGAGAGAGAGACAGAGAGAGAGAGAGACAGAGAGAGAGACAGCGAAGTGGGGGGGGAGAGAGAGAGAAAAAAAACGACCTGGTGAGTTAACCCTGCCAGCATCCAACCGAGTAAAAGTAAAGAAACTAAGGTCCTAACTCACCTGGTGATGGGTCTCACCACCGGGAGGGAAGGTGGAGGGGGTAGCAGGTGGCACTCAGTGTGCACTCCCCCCACCCCCCCCCCCATTCCCATTTATACAGCCTCCAACCCACCCCTCGCCAGCCGCGACACCTCCCAACATCGCCAAGCCACTTGCTCAATGCCCTCCTTCCCCACCTCCCCAGTTTCCCAAGTCCCTAAGCTCCCCATGCACCCAACAAGGTATGGAGTTACACATACTTGTAATCTGCACAGCTCGGTCATTCCGAAAATCTTCCATGTCCGGCTCATCAAGATCTTCCAGGAAGTTGTACTCAGGATCGTCCTCATCGTCTGCACCAGAGGAGACAAAGACACTCATCAGACAGTGACAGGACAATGTCATCCCCTCGACAGCTCGAGATCACCAGCTCCTCCTCACATTCACCTCCCAACACAGCACCTCCCTCAGCGCTGACCCTCCGACAGGGCCCACTCCCTCAGCACTGACCCTCCGACAGGGCCCACTCCCTCAGCACTGACCCTCCGACAGGGCCCACTCCCTCAGCACTGACCCTCCGACAGGGCCCACTCCCTCAGCACTGACCCTCCGACAGGGCCCGCTCCCTCAGCACTGACCCTCCGACAGGGCCCGCTCCCTCAGCACTGACCCTCCGACAGGGCCCAATCCCTCAGTACTGACCCTCCGACAGTGCCCACTCCCTCAGTACTGACCCTCCAACAGGGTCCACTCCCTCAGCACTGACCCTCCGACAGTGCCCACTCCCTCAGTACTGACCCTCCGACAGAGCCCATTCCCTCAGCACTGACCCTCCGACAGGGCCCACTCCCTCAGCACTGACCCTCCGACAGGGCCCACTCCCTCAGCCTGTCTTTTACTGAAGCAATGCCCATTTGCGGGATTGGATCCTCAGAGATTGGCACCGCCAGAGTCTCACCTTCATAATCCAGATCGTTCATCAAAGCCTTCATCCAGTTCTGCCAGTACACGTCATCCTGACCTCCCTGGTCATACATATCTGCTGTGATGTCCGGGGCCTTGAGCTCTGCTTCCAGCAGTCCCAGGGACACATTGTTGAGGGGCCACTTGGACCGGGTCCGGTAAGCGATCAAACACTCATTGAGGGACTGGCAACACAGTACAAACAGGGGCAGCATCAACAGTGTTACCTCACAGAGAGACAGGCATCTCACCCATAACCCACCCCAGCAGACCCCTCGCCAACTCACAACTAGAGGCTAGAACACCGCATTCTTTACAGGAGGGGTTAGGGATAGTGCTGTGGGATGGAAGCAGGAACAGGGGGCTGACCTGCATGATCGACTGTCAGCCGACTGAATGGTGGAGCAGGCTCAATGGGCTGAATGGCCTACTCCATTTGGCCTTGAGCATCTTTGCCAGACTCCTGTCAGACACAAACACCAGCCACCCCACACTTCCCTGCTGCAGGGAGGGAGCACGAGAGAGAGAGAGAGAGAGCGAGCACGAGAGCGCAAGTGAGCACACGCAAGAGAGAGCGCGAGCGAGACAGAGAGGGAGCGAGGGAGCGCGAGAGAGAGGGAGAGCGCGAGAGAGAGGGAGAGCGCGAGAGAGAGGGAGAGCGCGAGAGAGAGGGAGAGCGCGAGAGAGAGGGAGAGCGCGAGAGAGAGGGAGAGCGCGAGAGAGAGGGAGAGCGCGAGAGAGAGGGAGAGCGCGAGAGAGAGGGAGAGCGCGAGAGAGAGGGAGAGCGCGAGAGAGAGGGAGAGCGCGAGAGAGAGGGAGAGCGCGAGAGAGAGGGAGAGCGCGAGAGAGAGGGACAGCACGAGAGAGAGGGACAGCGCGAGAGAGAGGGACAGCGCGAGAGAGAGGGACAGCGCGAGAGAGAGGGACAGCGCGAGAGAGAGGGAGAGTGAGCTAGAGAGAGAACACGAGAGAGTGAGTGCATGCAAGGGGGAGCGAGATGGGGGAGCGAGATGGGGGAGCGAGAGCGAGATAGGGGGAGAGCTGGAGAGAGAATGGGAGAGAAGCGAAGGTCACATCTTACCAACTTAATAGAATTCTCTGAGGAAGTGACAAAGTTGATTGATGAGGGAAGGGCTATTGATGTCACATACATGGACTTCAGTAAGGTGTTTGATCAGGTTCCCCATGGTAGGTTGATGGAGAAAGTGAAGTCGCATGGGATCCAAGGTGTACTAGCTAGATGGACAGAGAACTGGCTGGGCAACAGGAGACAGAGACTAATAGTGGAAGGCAGTTTCTCAAAATGGAGACCTGTGACCAGTGGTGTCCCACAGGGATCCATGCTGGATATCCGTAAATGATTTGGAGGAAGGCATAGGTGGTCTGATCAGATGACACTAAGATTGGTGGAGTAACAGATAGTGAAGGGGACTGTCCGAGAACACAGCAGAATATAGATAGAGTGGAGAGTTAGACAGAGAAATGGCAGATGGAGTTCAATTCGGGCAAATGCGAGGTGATGCATTTTGGCAGATCCAATTCAAGAGCAAACGATACAGTAAATGGAAAAGTCCTGGGGAAAATTGATGTACAGAGAGATCTGGGTGTTCAGATCCATTGTTTTCTGAAGGTGGCAGCGCAGGTCAGTGAAGTGGTCAAGGTGGTACACGGTACACACTTTCCTTCATTGGGCGGGATATTGAGTACAAGAGTTGGCAAGTCATGTTACAGTGTGTGTGTGTAGCTGTGTATGTGAATAGCTGTGCGTGTGTGCGTGTGTGTGTGTGCGTGCGTGTATAGCTGTGCATGTGTATAGCTGTGCGCGTGTGTGTATAGCTGTGGGTTTCCCCAGCCCGCTCCCTGGGTGGTGTACCTGGTAGGAGTCCATGCAGACCTCATTGGAAGCCAGCTCCTCATCCACAGCATGGAGCTTCTCCATGAAGCTGGTGTCCTGGTTCTGTCTGTGCTTGGCCTTGGGGGGCAATGGTGGGGGTCCCATCGGAACAGTCTCCACACTCAGGTGTCTGGCAGTCACACCGGGAGGCCCCCTCTCCTTCCCAGCAACACCCGGCACCTGAACAAAACACAGTGACCGGAGATGTAAGCACAAACCCAAACCACCTCCCCACCTCCCCCCTCCTCCTCCCCCTCCCCCGCCAACACCACATGGGGCACGCGCATGCACACACACACACCCCAACAACACAGGGAGACACACACACACACACACACACACACACACACACACCCCAACAACACAGGGAGACACACACACACACACACACACACACACACACACACACACACACACACCCCAACAACACAGGGAGACACACACCCCAACAACACAGGGACACACACACACACACCCCCCAACAACACAGGGACACACACACACACACACCCCAACAACACAGGGACACACACACACACACCCCAACAACACAGGGACACACACACACACACACCCCAACAACACAGGGAGACAGACACACACACACCCCAACAACACAGGGAGACAGACACACACACACACACACCCCAACAACACAGGGACACACACACACACCCCAACAACACAGGGAGACACACACACACACACACACCCCAACAACACAGGGACACACACACACACACCCCCCAACAACACAGGGACACACACACACACCCCAACAACACAGGGAGACACACACACCCCAACGACACAGGGACACACCCCAACAACACAGGGACACACACACACACCCCAACAACACAGACACACACACACACACACAGACACACACCCCAACAACACAGGGACACACACACACCCCCCAACAACACAGGGAGACACACACACCCCAACGACACAGGGACACACACACACACACACACCCAACAACACACACACACACACACACACACACACACACACACACACACACACACACACACACACCAACAACACAGGGACACACACACACACACACACCCCAACAACACAGGGAGACACACACACCCCAACGACACAGGGACACACACACACACACACACCCCAACAACACACACACACACACACACACACCCCAACAACACAGGGACACACACACACACACACCCCAACAACACAGGGAGACACACACACCCCAACGACACAGGGACACACACACACACACACACCCCAACAACACACACACACACACACCCCAACAACACAGGGACACACACACCCCAACAACACAGGGACACACACACCCCAACAACACAGGGACACACACACACACACACCCCAACAACACAGGGAGACACACACACCCCAACAACACAGGGAGACACACACACCCCAACAACAGGGACACACACACCCCAACAACACAGGGACACACACACACACACACACCCCAACAACACAGGGACACACACCCCCCCCCCAACAACACAGGGACACACACACACACCCCCCAACAACACAGGGACACACACACACACACACACCAACAACACAGGGAGACACACACACACACACCCCAACAACACAGGGAGACACACACACACACACCCCAACAACACAGTGACACACACACACACACCCCAACAACACAGGGAGACACACACACACACACACACACACACCCCAACAACACAGGGACACACACCACCCCCCCAACACAGGGACACACACACACACACCCCAACACAGGGACACACACACACACACACACCCCAACAACACAGGGAGACACACACACACATACACCCCAACAACACGGGGAGACACACACACACACACCCCAACAACACGGGTCAGGGGGGACAGGGGACACACACACACACCAACATGGGACACACACACACACCCCAACAACACGGACACACACACACATACACCCCAACAACACGGACACACACACACACACCCCCCAACAACACGGACACACACACACACACCCCCCAACAACATGGGGACACACACCCCAACAACACGGGTCAGGGGGGACAGGACACACACACACCAACAACACGGGTCAGGACACACACACACACACACACACACACACACACACACACACCCCCAGTACCCTTCCCTAGTGGGTAACCCATGCTGCGGCGTTGCCAAACCCAGGCTGGCATTACTGCACACGCCCAGCTCCCATGACTCAGGGTTTGCTTGCAATCGCATGCTTTCAGCACGCTGCTCCTTTGCTGGGTGAAGGGATTTCAGAGCGTGTCCAGCCCAGGCCAACACTGGCACCTCCACATCATCACAAGAGCAGAGACTGCGAGGGAGTTATGTTGGAGACAATAGGGGCTGTTTAACCTGCCCCCACTCAACTCAACGTCAGTGTTCACACCCCACTCCTGCTGAAAGTGTCCTCCGGGATTGGAATCTGCAGCAATACTGCTCTCTGGAATCATCAGCTTCCTGAGAGATATGGAAACAGGCCCTTTGGCCCAACCTGCCCATACCGTCCACCTTGAACCAATGATCCATTTCCCTGTGTTAGGTGCATACCCCCCCATACCTATCCCACCCATGTCCCTGTCCAAATGGTCCTGAAATGACAATAGTGTACTCACTTCCAGCACTCCCTCTGACAACCCATTACAGAGACTCCCCACCCTCTGTGTGGAAAACATGCCCCTGTGGAACCTCTCACCTTAAACCTATGCCCCCTCGTTTTAAACGCCCATACAAGGAGGGAAAAGCTGCCAGCTATCTATGCCTCTTGTGATTTTATAGACCTCTATAAGGTCGCCCCTCAGTCCCCAACACTCCAGGGAAAAACACAGTCCCCTCCTGTCCCACACCTCCATGTACCTCAAACCCTACAGTCCAGGGAGCAGCCGAGTAAATCCAGTTTAGATTAGATTACTTACAGTGTGGAAACAGGCCCTTCGGCTCAACTAGTCCACACCTACCCGCCGAAGCGCAACCCACCCATACCCCTACATTTACCCCTTACCTAACACTTTAGCATGGCCAATTCACCTGACCCGCACATCTTTGGACTGTGGGAGGAAACCGGAGCACCCGGAGGAAACCCACGCAGACACGGGGAGAACGTGCAAACTCCACACAGTCAGTCGCCTGAGGTGGGAATTGAACCCGGGTCTCTGGCACTGTGCCATCGTGCTGCCCATTTAATAATGTCCTTTCTATTGTCGGGTGACCAGAACTGCACGCAGTACTCGAAATGTGGCCTCACCAACATCTTGTACAGTTGCAACAAGACATCCTATACTCAGTGCTGTGAAAGCGAGCATGCTGAAAGGCTTCCTCACCAGGTAGGGGAACAGGGAATTAAAAACAACAGGTCACTTAGCCACCCCAGCCACATAAACACGGCGTTTAACAACTGCTTGACGACTGGCGACATCATGCCACAAGGGGAACGGACTGTCCTGCAGTAAAGCTCCAGGAGTTCATGACAGGAAAGGCTGGCGGCGTATCATACAGGCAGCTAACTCTGAACCAGACAAGGAACACAGAGGCTAGAAATAAATCAGAAACTGCTGGAAAGACTCAGCAGGTCTGGAGGCATCTGTGGAGAGAAAGCGGAGTTAACGTTTCAAGTCAAGGGACCCTTCCTCGGAACAGATGGTAGCTAGGAAGATTTTGTTTTATGCAGACGATAGGGTGGGGGAGGGAGTAAAGAGCAAAATGATAGGTGGGGGAGAGCCCAAAGAGAGAGAACAGGACAAATGATCTGGCTCAGAGAGTGAATATGGAGAGATAATAGACAACTGATGATTAATTAGGCTGGTGTGTAATAGCAGACCATGTGATCACAGGGCCCAGTGTGTAACGGTTCGGGTCAAGAGATGGGAGAAGGTGATTCCTGATGAAAGGCTTTTGCCCAAAACGTCGATTCTCCTGCTCCTCAGATGCTGCCTGACTAGCTGCTGCGCTTTTCCAGCATCTCACTTTCGCCATGGGAGAGGGTGCCAGGAACCCTAGAATTGCTGAACTCGATACTGAGTCCAGAAAGCTTTCGGACGTGGAAAATGAGGTGCGGTTTGTCCCAGCTTGTGATGAGCTTTCCTGGAGCACTCACGGCAAGCCTGAGAGAGAGATGGTGGCCAGGGAACAGGCTGGGGGGTTGAAGGGACAGAGAGCTCAGGGTGATTTTTTGCGAGAGAACGTAAAGCGGGTCCCCCAGTCCCCAGTGTCGAGGGATCACATTGCAGGCAGCGAATGCAGACGACGAGATTGTGTGTAGCTCAGTTGAGGGCAGTCGTCCTCCACTCCTGACAAGAAAACAAGCGAGTGTCAGAAATGAAGACACACCACAAACTTAACCAGAGATTAAACTCAGGACGGATTCAGCCTCGTGGCTCTTCGGTGGCAGTCCTCACGAGAGCAACACTGCACAGGAATCGAACCATGGACGTACCCAGAGACAGATGCTGCTGCTGCTTGGAATTGTAGCAAAACTCCACCATTCTTCAGCTAGCAGGTTGGGCTGTGAGACGAGTGTGTGGTGCTGGAAAAGCACAGCAGGTCAGGCAGCATCCGAGCAGCAGGAGAATCCATGTTTCAGGCAAAAGCCTTTCCCAAAACGTCGATTTTCCTGCTCCTCGGATGCTGCCTGACCTGCTGTGCTTTTCCAGCACCACTCTATTATTAAACTAGAAAGGGTGCAGAAAAGATTCACTCAGAGGTTACCTGCCCTGGAAAGCTCGAGTAATAAGGAGCAGTCCGACAGGCTGGGACTTTTTCCCCAGAACGTAGAGGACCCAATCAAGTTTCAACCATTCTTTCAGTATTTGATTGTAAAATTTCTTAAGTAAAGGCAGCTTGTGGTGAGTTATCCTAATAATGTCAGAGAGAGAGAGATATCAGGGACAAGGGCAGCAGATGCATGGGAATGCCAACCCCCTTTAGAGTCTCCTTCGATGCCCCATGCACCACCCTGACTTGGAAAAGTATCCTGCAGTGTCCAAATCTGAGCACCACACGCCCTTCCCCCTCCCGAAACCAGCAGGCTGGCAACCCGACACCACTGTCTCAAAGTGGGACACAGCAGCCCCTTCCCAGCAAAGGGAACTAGTTGAAAGGCAGATAAACCGTGGGCGAGGTATAGACACTAACGGGCTGTCAGCTGAGGGAGAAACTCTAACTCAGGTCATGGTGAGAAGGCAGCCGCGGGGAGCAGCTGAAGCAGACCGCGAGGGGGGGGGTGAAGCTAACGGAGATAGGGATGGACGGACAGGGAGATGGGGCACAGCAGGATCACTGATACACAGCCCAACGCCGGAACCAGACACACTCACCTCAGAGGGGCCCTCCTCCTCGGCCTCCAACACCTCTTGCCTGGACCGTGGCCTGCCACTCCCTGCAGGAGAGGAACTGGTGCTCTCAGCATCGCTCTCCATGAAGCTCTGCAACAGGCCAAGACGGGATATCAGGAAGGTGATGGGACGAAGGGACGCAGCTAGAGGCACACAGCATTCCGATTATCACCAGCTGCCCAGGCTCCTGTAGGGCCCACAGGTAAAAGCTGACATGACTGTGACCCCCTTCCACCCACCTGGTCCTCCCTCCCTCTCGGTTTATTCAGCTCTAGCTAGAGTTTCTGAAAGCCCGTGTCCCATCAAACCTGACCCCATCCTCCTGCCCTTTCCAAAGCCATCTGGAAGGGGCAGGGCAGCAGGTACAGGCCCATCCCTGCCAGTTATCCCTCCAATCCCCTGGCCACCCTGACTGGGAAACCTGTCAGCCATTCCTTCAGTGTGGCTGGCTCACAATCCGGGGAGCAGCCACCCTCACGGCGCCTACACCACACACACACACACACACACACACACACACACACGCAGTTCACCACCACTGCCACGAGGGCAACTCGGGACAGGGCAGAGAATGCTGCTCCAGATGGCGATGTCCACGTCCCACCAGGAAATCTAGTGGAAAAGGAGGCTCGTTTCTCACCAGGCTGGTTTCAGTACCAGCCCCAAGTGAGCACACGGCCTGGCCGGGGTGGGGGAGGAGTCAAAAGTGACCCTAAATGTAATCCAGTCCAACGATGGTCTTCAGGGCACAGGCACCCACAAGCAGTCTGTGTGAACTGCTCAGCAGTCAGGATCAGCAGCTGGTTTCAACCCCTCACCTGCCACAATGTTGGTGACAAAGAGCAGTGAGAGAGATTAGCGTACGGTGAGGTTTAGAGAGGATTTCTGCCTTCTGTGCGGAGTTTACAGGAACAGCACTAGGTGGCCCAGTTTCCTCCCACACTCCGAAGTTAGGATGGGTTGGCCATGGGAAATTGTCCCATAGTGCCCAGGGATGTGCAGGTTAGGGTGGATTGGCCATGGGAAATTGTCCCATAGTGCCCAGGGATGTGCAGGTTAGGGTGGATTGGCCATGGGGAATTGTCCCGTAGTGTCCAGGGATGTGCAGGTTAGAGTGGGTTGGCCATGGGGAATTGTCCCATAGTGCCCAGGGATGTGCAGGTTAGGGTGGGTTGGCCATGGGAAATTGTCCCGTAGTGCCCAGGGATGTGCAGGTTAGGGTGGGTTGGCCATGGGAAATTGTCCCATAGTGCCCAGGGATGTGCAGGTTAGGGTGGGTTGGCCATGGGGAATTGTCCCATAGTGCCCAGGGATGTGCAGGTTAGGGTGGGTTGGCCATGGGGAATTGTCCCATAGTGCCCAGGGGTGTGCAGGTTAGGGTGGATTGGCCGTGGGAAATTGTCCCATAGTGCCCAGGGATGTGCAGGTTAGGGTGGATTGGCCATGGGAAATTGTCCCATAGTGCCCAGGGATGTGCAGGTTAGGGTGGATTGGCCGTGGGAAATTGTCCCATAGTGCCCAGGGATGTGCAGGTTAGGGTGGAGTGGCCATGGGGAATGCAGGGCGACAGGGACAGGGTAAAGGGGGTGGGTCTGGGTGGGATGCTCTTCGGGGGGGGGGGGGTCAGTGTGGACTCGATGGGCCAAATAGCCTGCTCCCACCCCATCGGGATTCTCTGGTCTGTGCAGACACCAGTCATCGATCATCCTGCCCTCTGGGCGTTTAGCAGGACGAGCGGCGATGGGGAAGGGAGGTTCTCACAGGGTCTGCTCCCCTCGCCCTGCCTGCTAGACAGTGGGAAACGCAGAGGCTAGAGTCCCGGGAGATTAGGGACTGAGTGGGGACAGGGGGAGCAAGGAACCTTGCTCATTCCCTCACCCAGAGAGCAGTGGGTGCTCCGGGGATGAGCATATTCCGAACCAAGAGCGATGGAATGAGGGAATCGAGTGCATGGGATGGCGCCGGTCTCACAGAGAGGCAGACCAGCCACGAGGGGCTAGTATCTCCTCAGATGACTGAGCGGGAGAAAACACAAGAGCTGACAGCACCGACTGGTGTAGGGGGCTGTAGGGGAGCGTTCTCTCCAAGCTGTCCGCACCTCACTCACAGAACATTTCACGCCAGCAGCATGTGCTCAGCCAGAGGAGGGAGGGGTCTACCCCATAGCGACCGAGGGGGAGGGGGCTGGAGATTGGACCATGAACCAAGGAGCCCGGACGAAACCAAAGCACAGTGAGGGGAAATCGAGCACCCGCCCCCACCCCGCAACTCAAAGCCCTTCATCAGCTACCTCCTCGGCTGTCTCATCTTCCTCCTCCTCCTCCTCCTCTGGTCGGTATTCCTCATCGGACGAGTCCTCCTCCTCCAGAGGGATGTCAATGAACTGGGGAGCCTGGAACACAAAACCAGCAGCTCAGCATGTCGGACTTCACCCACCCAGACCCAGCACCCCCGAGTGACCCATCACCCAGACCGATACACCCCCGAGTGACCCATCACCCAGACCGATACACCCCCGAGTGACCCATCACCCAGACCGATACACCCCCGAGTGACCCATCACCCAGACCGATACACCCCCGAGTGACCCATCACCCAGACGATACACCCCCGAGTGACCCATCACCCAGACCCAGAAACCCCCGAGTGACCCATCACCCAGACCGATACACTCCCGAGTGACCCATCACCCAGACCGATACACCCCCGAGTGACCCACCCACCCAGACCGATACACCCCCGAGTGACCCACCCACCCAGACCGATACACCCCCGAGTGACCCATCACCCAGACCGATACACTCCCGAGTGACCCATCACCCAGACCGATACACCCCCGAGTGACCCATCACCCAGACCCAGAAACCCCCGAGTGACCCATCACCCAGACCGATACACCCCCGAGTGACCCATCACCCAGACCCAGAAACCCCCGAGTGACCCATCACCCAGACCGATACACCCCCGAGTGACCCATCACCCAGACCGATACACCCCCGAGTGACCCATCACCCAGACCGATACACCCCCGAGTGACCCATCACCCAGACGATACACCCCCGAGTGACCCATCACCCAGACCCAGACACCCCCGAGTGACCCAATCACTCACCCAGACCGATACACCCCCGAGTGACCCACCCACCCAGACCGATACACCCCCGAGTGACCCATCACCCAGAACCAGACACCCCCGAGTGACCCATCACCCAGACCGATACACCGCCGAGTGACCCATCACCCAGACCGATACACCCCCGAGTGACCCATCGCCCAGACCGATACACCCCCGAGTGACCCACCCACCCAGACCGATACACCCCCGAGTGACCCATCACCCAGACCGATACACCCCCGAGTGACCCATCACCCAGACCGATACACCCCCGAGTGACCCATCACCCAGACCCAGACACCTCCGAGTGACCCATCACCCAGACCCAGACACCCCCGAGTGACCCACTCACACAGACACACACACCCGATGGGTCCCTCAGTAACTGTCTGCTCCCGATGGATCCCTCAGTAACTGCTCCCGATGGGTCCCTCAATAACTGCTCCCGATGGGTCCCTCAGTAACTGTCTGCTCCCGATGGCTCCCTCGGTAACTGTCTCCTCCCGATGGGTCCCTCGGTAACTGTCTCCTCCCGATGGGACCCTCGGTAACTGTCTGCTCCCGATGGGTCCCTCGGTAACTGTCTGCTCCCGATGGGTCCCTCGGTAACTGTCTCCTCCCGATGGGTCCCTCGGTAACTGTCTCCTCCCGATGGGTCCCTCGGTAACTGTCTGCTCCCGATGGGTCCCTCAGTAAATGTCTGCTCCCGATGGGTCCCTCAGTAACTGTCTGCTCCCGATGGGTCCCTCAGTAACTGTCTCCTCCCGATGGGTCCCTCAGTAACTGTCTGCTCCCGATGGGTCCCTCAGTAACTGTCTGCTCCCGATGGGTCCCTCAGTAACTGTCTGCTCCCGATGGGTCCCTCGGTAACTGTCTCCTCCCGATGGGTCCCTCGGTAACTGTCTGCTCCCGATGGGTCCCTCGGTAACTGTCTCCTTCCGATGGGTCCCTCGGTAACTGTCTGCTCCCGATGGGTCCCTCGGTAACTGTCTGCTCCCGATGGGTCCCTCAGTAACTGTCTCCTCCCGATGGGTCCCTCAGTAACTGTCTGCTCCCGATGGGTCCCTCAGTAACTGTCTCCTCCCGATGGGTCCCTCAGTAACTGTCTCCTCCCGATGGGTCCCTCAGTAACTGTCTGCTCCCGATGGGTCCCTCAGTAACTGTCTGCTCCCGATGGGTCCCTCAGTAACTGTCTGCTCCCGATGGGTCCCTCAGTAACTGTCTGCTCCCGATGGGTCCCTCAGTAACTGTCTGCTCCCGATGGGTCCCTCAGTAACTGTCTGCTCCCGATGGGTCCCTCAGTAACTGTCTGCTCCCGATGGGTCCCTCAGTAACTGTCTCCTCCCGATGGGTCCCTCAGTAACTGTCTGCTCCCGATGGGTCCCTCAGTAACTGTCTCCTCCCGATGGGTCCCTCAGTAACTGTCTGCTCCCGATGGGTCCCTCAGTAACTGTCTGCTCCTGATGGGTCCCTCAGTAACTGCTCCCGATGGGTCCCTCGGGAACTGTCTGCTCCCGATGTGTCCTTCAGTAACTGTCTGCTCCCGATGGGTCCCTCAGTAACTGCTCCCGATGGGTCCCTCAGTAACTGTCTGCTCCCGATGGGTCCCTCAGTAACTGTCTGCTCCCGATGGCTCCCTCAGTAAATGTCTGCTCCCGATGGGTCCCTCAGTAACTGCTCCCGATGGGTCCCTCAGTAACTGTCTGCTCCCGATGTGTTCCTCAGTAACTGTCTCCTCCCGATGGGTCCCTCAGTAACTGCTCCCGATGGGTCCCTCAGTAACTGCTCCCGATGGGTCCCTCAGTAACTGTCTCCTCCCGATGGGTCCCTCAGTAACTGTCTGCTCCCGATGGGTCCCTCAGTAACTGTCTGCTCCCGATGGGTCCCTCAGTAACTGTCTGCTCCCGATGGGTCCCTCAGTAACTGTCTGCTCCCGATGGGTCCCTCGGTAACTGTCTGCTCCCGATGGGTCCCTCGGTAACTGTCTGCTCCCGATGGGTCCCTCGGGAACTGTCTCCTCCCGATGGGTCCCTCGGGAACTGTCTGCTCCCGATGGGTCCCTCGGGAACTGTCTGCTCCCGATGGGTCCCTCGGTAACTGTCTCCTCCCGATGGGTCCCTCGGTAACTGTCTCCTCCCGATGGGACCCTCGGTAACTGTCTCCTCCCGATGGGACCCTCGGTAACTGTCTCCTCCCGATGGGACCCTCGGTAACTGTCTCCTCCCGATGTGTACCTCGGTAACTGTCTGCTCCCGATGGGTCCCTCGGCAACTGTCTGCTCCCGATGGGTCCCTCAGTAACTGTCTGCTCCCGATGGGTCCCTCAGTAACTGTCTCCTCCCGATGGGTCCCTCAGTAACTGTCTGCTCCCGATGGGTCCCTCAGTAACTGTCTGCTCCCGATGGGTCCTTCAGTAACTGTCTGCTCCCGATGGGTCCCTCAGTAACTGTCTGCTCCCGATGGGTCCCTCAGTAACTGTCTGCTCCCGATGGG
>NC_083450.1:2499805-2532305 GCF_020745735.1 Hemiscyllium ocellatum
GACTGTTGGTCAGGTTTGTGTAGATTGCCCAGAGAGTAGGAAAGATCACACCCCATCACCGGGGATCTGGAGGCAGGTGAAGACAGATTTCTTCCCCTACAGTACACGGATGAACCGGAAGGGTTTTAACAAGAATCACCAGTAGTTACACAGGCCAGGGACTTACACCAGACTTTATACTAGCCTCACATTTCATCAGATTGGTAAGGCAAAGTTCTGGGTTATAAATCCAGCGACACAATTTGATTTATTACTGTCACGTGTACGGGGGGTAAGTGAAAAGGTTTCCATGCTTTATCGGCAGAACATACAAGGTAACGGAACAGAGTGCAGGATGCAGTGTTACTGAGAAGGTGCAGAGACGCCAACATTAATATTAAAGAGGTCCACTCAACAGCAGAGAAGAAGCTGTCCTTGAATCTGATAGAATGTGAACACAAACATTTCTATGCTGTGCCTGATTGAAAAGGGTAGAAGAGGGTCTAACCGGGGTGGGAGGGGTCTTTGATGTTGGCTGCTTCCCTGAGGCGGTGGGGAGAGACGACAGAGAGAGTCAGTGGATGGGAGCTTGGTGACTGGCATGGGAACATAACTCTGCAATTTCTTTCGGCCTTGGGAAAAGCAGTTGCCATCCCACGCTGCACTGCCTGCAGACAGAATGCTTTCTAACGGCGCACTGATAACGGTCGGGAAAGATCTTTCCGGACAGGCTGAATTTCCTCAGCCTCTGCAGGGAGGCGACCAGAACGTCAACAATGTTGATCACTGTGCCAGTGCCTCGCCATTGTAACCCCCTAGCCTGCCCACCTCCAAGTGCCCTGCAGCTCTGAGCAGGTGCCCTGAACCCCGACTCCCACCAGTCTCTCTGTAGCCCCATTCCATCCCTGAGGAGGTAATGGGTACGGAGCCCATTAACCAGAAGTCATTACTCTCAGCAACGAGCTCATCGCCAGATGCAATCATGTCGATTGCTTTTAGTTTTACAAGAGAGCAGTTCACTCCCAGTGGGACACACACATCTCCAAAGGAGCGTCCCAAACCTTTCAGAGCACTGCTCCTCGATAGAGACGCACGGGCGAGACAACCAGACTAAGGTTCGGATAATTAACTCACCACCCCCTTCTCCACGACCTCCTTGAGTTTGGAGCGGGTCATCTTGGGTTCCTGAAACAGACAGCGCAAGGTAAGATCAACTCAGGGGAAAGAACGTGGAGATTGGTAACACACCCGGGAATTACAACAGCTCCCACTGGGCCAGTCAGATCAAACACCCCGCCATCGGGGGACAGGGGGAATGTTACCCGGGAATTACAACAGCTCCCACTGGGCCGGTCAGATCCAACACCCAGCCATCGGGGGACAGGGGGAATGTTACCCGGGAATTACCACAACATCGCCCACTGGGCCGGTCAGATCCAACACCTCGCCATCGGGGGACAGGGGGAATGTTACCCGGGAATTACAACAGCTCCCACTGGGCCCGTCAGATCCAACACCCAGCCATGGGGGGACGGGGAATGTTACCCGGGAATTACCACAACAGCTCCCACTGGGCCGGTCAGATCCAACACCCAGCCATCGGGGGACAGGGGGAATGTTACCCGGGAATTACCACAACAGCTCCCACTGGGCCGGTCAGATCATACACCCAGCCATCGGGGGACAGGGGGAATGTTACCCAGGAATTACCACAACAGCTCCCACTGGGCCGGTCAGATCAAACACCCAGCCATCGGGGGACAGGGGGAATGTTACCCGGGAATTACCACAACAGCTCCCACTGGGCCGGTCAGATCATACACCCAGCCATCGGGGGACAGGGGAAATGTTACCCGGGAATTACCACAACAGCTCCCACTGGGCCGGTCAGATCATACACCCAGCCATGGGGGGACAGGGGGAATGTTACCCGGGAATTACCACAACAGCTCCCACTGGGCCAGTCAGATCCAACACCCAGCCATCGGGGGACAGGGGGAATGTTACCCGGGAATTACCACAACAGCTCCCACTGGGCCGGTCAGATCCAACACCCAGTCATCGGGGGACAGGGGAATGTTACCCGGGAATTACCACAACAGCTCCCACTGGGCCGGTCAGATCCAACACCCAGCCATCAGGGGACAGGGGGAATGTTACCCGGGAATTACCGCAACAGCTCCCACTGGGCCGGTCAGATCAAACACCCAGCCATGGGGGGACAGGGGGAATGTTACCCGGGCTCTCTGTACATTCTGAGGACACAGTCTTCTGATGTGGTCAGTGGCTCGGGACAAGAGTGTGCGAGTGCGAACGAGACAGCGAAGGGGCAGAGGTGTCAGTCTGTGGGGTCCACAGGCTGGACGTGAACACTGACCGTGGGGTATTGCAGTACAGGAAAATACTGAACTGGAGAGACACAGGAGCAGGG
The DNA here is from genome assembly GCF_020745735.1 of Hemiscyllium ocellatum. NCBI lineage: Eukaryota > Metazoa > Chordata > Chondrichthyes > Orectolobiformes > Hemiscylliidae > Hemiscyllium > Hemiscyllium ocellatum. The sequence goes on from NC_083450.1 coordinate 2,502,216, forward strand.
AGCAACGATCATACTGTGAGCAGGGACTGAAACTGCCCACTGCAGCTCAACAAACCCAGGGCCTGAAGGCTGTTTCTGGGTCAGGGAATCGCCTGACAGTGGGAGATGGAGTTGGCTGACCCCAACCCCAATGATACAGCAACAATAAGACACACTGCATCGAGAGGACAAGGAGCATTGGCAATAAACCGCTAAAGTGATACTCTCCAGGTTACACCCTGGAACAGGAGAAGCAGTGCCGAGCCGGGCATATGTGGGAGAAACAGTGCCAGTACAGGGCGAGAGTGCAGGCTGTATACCTGGCACTGCCCACACCGGGACTGTGCTGGGGTGGGAGCGGCTGTCCTGACAGAGTGCCTGACCAAGGAAGTGGAGATGGGGGTGGGAGAACGGAAACAGTGTGCAGCACCCGGACATGGAGAAACGGTGAGGGAGGGGGGACACTCACAAACAGATGTGGCTGCTCACTGTCAAACATAGCTGCTTTCATCATGGCCACCACGTGTTCATTGGTGATCACCTCCTGCAGAGAGGAATGGAGATCACATCACACAGAATCGCAACCCCTCAGCTCAGAGAGAGAGGGCACAGCTGGAGGAATCCTCCCCTCCGGCCCCCTCCCTGTCCCTCGCACTCCCTCCGGCCCCCTCCGTGTCCCTCACACTCCCTCCGGCCCCCTCCGTGTCCCTCACACTCCCTCCGGCCCCCTCCGTGTCCCTCACACTCCCTCCGGCCCCCTCCCAGTCCCTCGCACTCCCTCCGGCCCCCTCCCTGTCCCTCGCACTCCCTCCGGCCCCCTCCCTGTCCCTCGCACTCCCTCCGGCCCCCTCCCAGTCCCTCGCACTCCCTCCGGCCCCCTCCCTGTCCCTCGCACTCCCTCCGGCCCCCTCCCTGTCCCTCGCACTCCCTCCGGCCCCCTCCGTGTCCCTCGCACTCCCTCCGGCCCCCTCCCTGTCCCTCACACTCCCTCCGGCCCCCTCCGTGTCCCTCACACTCCCTCCGGCCCCCTCCCTGTCCCTCACACTCCCTCCGGCCCCCTCCCTGTCCCTCACACTCTCTCCGGCCCCCTTGATGAACCGGTCACCCCCACCTCGCAATCCCACAACCCCCTCCAGCACACTCCCTATCACAGTAACACCCTCCACCTACTCCAAGAGCCCGTCCCTGTCCCCCAGCCCCTACACCCCGTCCCCGTCCCTGTCCCCCAGCCCCTACACCCCGTCCCTGTCCCCCAGCCCCTACACCCCGTCCCTGTCCCCCAGCCCCTACACCCCGTCCCTGTCCCCCCAGCCCCTACACCCCGTCCCTGTCCCCCAGCCCCTACACCCCGTCCCTGTCCCCCCAGCCCCTACACCCCGTCCCTGTCCCCCCAGCCCCTACACCCTGTCCCTGTCCCCCCAGCCCCTACACCCCGTCCCTGTCCCCCCAGCCCCTACACCCCGTCCCTGTCCCCCAGCCCCTACACCCTGTCCCTGTCCCCCCAGCCCCTACACCCTGTCCCTGTCCCCCCAGCCCCTACACCCTGTCCCTGTCCCCCAGCCCCTACACCCCGTCCCTGTCCCCCCAGCCCCTACACCCCGTCCCTGTCCCCCCAGCCCCTACACCCCGTCCCTGTCCCCCAGCCCCTACACCCCGTCCCTGTCCCCCCAGCCCCTACACCCCGTCCCTGTCCCCCCAGCCCCTACACCCTGTCCCTGTCCCCCAGCCCCTACACCCTGTCCCTGTCCCCCAGCCCCTACACCCCGTCCCTGTCCCCCAGCCCCTACACCCCGTCCCTGTCCCCCCAGCCCCTACACCCCGTCCCTGTCCCCCCAGCCCCTACACCCTGTCCCTGTCCCCCAGCCCCTACACCCCGTCCCTGTCCCCCCAGCCCCTACACCCTGTCCCTGTCCCCCAGCCCCTACACCCCGTCCCTGTCCCTGTCCCCCAGCCCCTACACCCCGTCCCTGTCCCCCCAGCCCCTACACCCCGTCCCCGTCCCTGTCCCCCCAGCCCCTACACCCTGTCCCTGTCCCCCAGCCCCTACACCCCGTCCCTGTCCCCCCAGCCCCTACACCCTGTCCCTGTCCCCCAGCCCCTACACCCCGTCCCTGTCCCCCCCGCCCCTACACCCCGTCCCTGTCCCCCCAGCCCCTACACCCTGTCCCTGTCCCCCAGCCCCTACACCCCGTCCCTGTCCCCCAGTCCCTACACCCCGTCCCTGTCCCCCCAGCCCCTACACCCCGTCCCTGTCCCCCAGCCCCTACACCCCGTCCCTGTCCCCCCAGCCCCTACACCCCGTCCCTGTCCCCCCAGCCCCTACACCCTGTCCCTGTCCCCCCAGCCCCTACACCCCGTCCCTGTCCCCCCAGCCCCTACACCCCGTCCCTGTCCCCCAGCCCCTACACCCTGTCCCTGTCCCCCCAGCCCCTACACCCTGTCCCTGTCCCCCCAGCCCCTACACCCTGTCCCTGTCCCCCAGCCCCTACACCCCGTCCCTGTCCCCCCAGCCCCTACACCCCGTCCCTGTCCCCCCAGCCCCTACACCCCGTCCCTGTCCCCCAGCCCCTACACCCCGTCCCTGTCCCCCCAGCCCCTACACCCCGTCCCTGTCCCCCCAGCCCCTACACCCTGTCCCTGTCCCCCAGCCCCTACACCCTGTCCCTGTCCCCCAGCCCCTACACCCCGTCCCTGTCCCCCAGCCCCTACACCCCGTCCCTGTCCCCCCAGCCCCTACACCCCGTCCCTGTCCCCCCAGCCCCTACACCCTGTCCCTGTCCCCCAGCCCCTACACCCCGTCCCTGTCCCCCCAGCCCCTACACCCTGTCCCTGTCCCCCAGCCCCTACACCCCGTCCCTGTCCCTGTCCCCCAGCCCCTACACCCCGTCCCTGTCCCCCCAGCCCCTACACCCCGTCCCCGTCCCTGTCCCCCCAGCCCCTACACCCTGTCCCTGTCCCCCAGCCCCTACACCCCGTCCCTGTCCCCCCAGCCCCTACACCCTGTCCCTGTCCCCCAGCCCCTACACCCCGTCCCTGTCCCCCCAGCCCCTACACCCCGTCCCTGTCCCCCCAGCCCCTACACCCTGTCCCTGTCCCCCAGCCCCTACACCCCGTCCCTGTCCCTGTCCCCCAGCCCCTACACCCTGTCCCTGTCCCCCAGCCCCTACACCCCGTCCCTGTCCCTGTCCCCCAGCCCCTACACCCTGTCCCTGTCCCCCCCAGCCCCTACACCCCGTCCCTGTCCCTGTCCCCCAGCCCCTACACCCCGTCCCTGTCCCTGTCCCCCAGCCCCTACACCCCGTCCCTGTCCCTGTCCCCCAGCCCCTACACCCCGTCCCTGTCCCTGTCCCCCAGCCCCTACACCCCGTCCCCATCCCTGTCCCCCAGCCCCTACACCCTGTCCCTGTCCTTGTCCCCCCAGCCCCTACACCCCGTCCCCATCCCTGTCCCCCAGCCCCTACACCCCGTCCCTGTCCCCCAGCCCCTACACCCCGTCCCTGTCCCCCAGCCCCTACACCCCGTCCCTGTCCCCCAGCCCCTACACCCCGTCCCTGTCCCCCAGCCCCTACACCCCGTCCCTGTCCCCCAGCCCCTACACCCCGTCCCTGTCCCTGTCCCCCAGCCCCTACACCCCGTCCCCATCCCTGTCCCCCAGCCCCTACACCCTGTCCCTGTCCCCCAGCCCCTACACCCCGTCCCTGTCCCTGTCCCCCAGCCCCTACACCCCGTCCCCATCCCTGTCCCCCAGCCCCTACACCCTGTCCCTGTCCTTGTCCCCCCAGCCCCTACACCCCGTCCCCATCCCTGTCCCCCAGCCCCTACACCCCGTCCCTGTCCCTGTCCCCCAGCCCCTACACCCCGTCCCCATCCCTGTCCCCCAGCCCCTACACCCCGTCCCTGTCCCCCAGCCCCTACACCCCGTCCCTGTCCCCCAGCCCCTACACCCCGTCCCTGTCCCCCAGCCCCTACACCCCGTCCCTGTCCCCCAGCCCCTACACCCCGTCCCTGTCCCCCCAGCCCCTACACCCCGTCCCTGTCCCCCAGCCCCTACACCCCGTCCCTGTCCCCCAGCCCCTACACCCCGTCCCTGTCCCCCCAGCCCCTACACCCTGTCCCTGTCCCCCCAGCCCCTACACCCCGTCCCTGTCCCCCAGCCCCTGTACCATGTCAGTGCCCCTGTCCCTGTCCCCCAGCCCCTACACCCTGTCCCTGTCCCCCCAGCCCCTACACCCCGTCCCTGTCCCCCAGCCCCTGTACCATGTCAGTGCCCCTGTCCCTGTCCCCACAGCCCCTGTACAATGTCTGTGTCCCTGTCCCTGTCCCTGTCCCCCCGCCCTCACGTGGAGGATGTTGCGAACGTTGATGGCTGTCAGGTTGTGGTGTTTGGCACCATCCTCCAGCGCTCTCTCAAAGCTGTCATCCAGCTGGATATTACACTCCGGACGCACTTCTCCTGCTCCTTTCCCCTCTTTCGATTTTTTCTCCCGCCTCGGGGCTTTCTTCGCCCTCTTCTTGTTGGCAAGCTCTCCCTCCTCTGCAACACATCACACCGACAGGACACAAGGATCAAGCCATGGGCTCTCCTTCTCCCAACAGCTCAGACAGGTACGGCCCACACTGGGACACTCACCCCCCGACACCCGACACACTCACCCCCCGACACACTCACCCTCCGACACACTCACCCTCCGACACACTCACCCTCCGACACACTCACCCCCCGACACCCATCACACTCACCCCCCGACACCCGACACACTCACCCCCCGACACCCAACACACTCACCCCCCGACACCCAACACACTCACCCCCCGACACACTCACCCCCCGACACACTCACCCCCCGACACCCGACACACTCACCCCCCGACACACTCACCCCCGACACCCGACACACTCACCCCCCGACACACTCACCCCCCGACACACTCACCCCCCCGACACACTCACCCCCCGACACACTCACCCCCCGACACACTCACCCCCCGACACACTCACCCCCCGACACACTCACCCCCCGACACCCAACACACTCACCCCCCGACACCCGACACACTCACCCCCCGACACACTCACCCCCGACACACTCACCCCCCGACACCCGACACACTCACCCCCCGACACACTCACCCCCCGACACCCGACACACTCACCCCCCGACACACTCACCCCCCGACACACTCACCCCCCGACACACTCACCCCCCCGACACACTCACCCCCCCGACACACTCACCCCCCGACACACTCACCCCCCGACACCCGACACACTCACCCCCCGACACCCGACACACTCACCCCCGACACCCGACACACTCACCCCCCGACACCCGACACACTCACCCCCCGACACACTCACCCCCCGACACACTCACCCTCCGACACACTCACCCTCCGACACACTCACCCTCCGACACACTCACCCCCCGACACCCATCACACTCACCCCCCGACACCCGACACACTCACCCCCCGACACCCGACACACTCACCCCCCGACACCCGACACACTCACCCCCCGACACACTCACCCCCGACACACTCACCCCCCGACACACTCACCCCCCGACACCCGACACACTCACCCCCCGACACACTCACCCCCCGACACCCGACACACTCACCCCCCGACACACTCACCCCCGACACACTCACCCCCCCGACACACTCACCCCCCGACACACTCACCCCCCGACACACTCACCCCCCGACACACTCACCCCCCGACACCCAACACACTCACCCCCCGACACCCGACACACTCACCCCCCGACACACTCACCCCCCGACACACTCACCCCCCGACACCCGACACACTCACCCCCCGACACACTCACCCCCCGACACCCGACACACTCACCCCCCGACACACTCACCCCCCGACACACTCACCCCCCCGACACACTCACCCCCCGACACACTCACCCCCCGACACACTCACCCCCCGACACACTCACCCCCCGACACCCGACACACTCACCCCCCGACACCCGACACACTCACCCCCCGACACCCGACACACTCACCCCCCGACACCCGACACACTCACCCCCCGACACACTCACCCCCCGACACCCGACACACTCACCCCCGACACCCGACACACTCACCCCCCGACACCCGACACACTCACCCCCCGACACACTCACCCCCGACACCCGACACACTCACCCCCCGACACCCGACACACTCACCCCCCGACACACTCACCCCCCGACACACTCACCCCCCGACACACTCACCCCCCGACACCCAACACACTCACCCCCCGACACCCAACACACTCACCCCCCGACACCCAACACACTCACCCCCCGACACCCAACACACTCACCCCCCGACACACTCACCCCCCGACACCCGACACACTCACCCCCCGACACACTCACCCCCCGACACCCGACACACTCACCCCCCGACACACTCACCCCCCGACACACTCACCCCCCGACACACTCACCCCCCGACACACTCACCCCCCGACACACTCACCCCCCGACACACTCACCCCCCGACACACTCACCCCCCGACACACTCACCCCCCGACACACTCACCCCCCGACACACTCACCCCCCGACACACTCACCCCCCGACACCCAACACACTCACCCCCCGACACCCAACACACTCACCCCCCGACACCCAACACACTCACCCCCCGACACCCAACACACTCACCCCCCGACACCCAACACACTCACCCCCCGACACACTCACCCCCCGACACCCAACACACTCACCCCCCGACACCCAACACACTCACCCCCGACACCCAACACACTCACCCCCCGACACACTCACCCCCCGACACCCGACACACTCACCCCCCGACACCCGACACACTCACCCCCCCGACACACTCACCCCCCGACACACTCACCCCCCGACACACTCACCCCCCGACACACTCAACCCCCGACACACTCACCCCCCGACACACTCACCCCCCGACACACTCACCCCCCGACACCCGACACACTCACCCCCCGACACCCGACACACTCACCCCCCGACACCCGACACACTCACCCCCGACACCCGACACACTCACCCCCCGACACCCGACACACTCACCCCCCGACACCCGACACACTCACCCCCCGACACACTCACCCCCCGACACCCGACACACTCACCCCCCGACACCCGACACACTCACCCCCCGACACACTCACCCCCCGACACACTCACCCCCCGACACCCAACACACTCACCCCCCGACACCCAACACACTCACCCCCCGACACCCAACACACTCACCCCCCGACACCCAACACACTCACCCCCCGACACACTCACCCCCCGACACCCGACACACTCACCCCCCGACACCCGACACACTCACCCCCCGACACCCGACACACTCACCCCCGACACACTCACCCCCCGACACCCGACACACTCACCCCCCGACACACTCACCCCCCGACACCCGACACACTCACCCCCCGACACACTCACCCCCCGACACACTCACCCCCCCGACACACTCACCCCCCGACACACTCACCCCCCGACACCCGACACACTCACCCCCCGACACCCGACACACTCACCCCCCGACACCCGACACACTCACCCCCCGACACCCGACACACTCACCCCCCGACACCCGACACACTCACCCCCCGACACACTCACCCCCCGACACCCAACACACTCACCCCCCGACACCCAACACACTCACCCCCCGACACACTCACCCCCCGACACCCGACACACTCACCCCCCGACACCCGACACACTCACCCCCCGACACACTCACCCCCCGACACCCGACACACTCACCCCCGACACCCGACACACTCACCCCCCGACACCCGACACACTCACCCCCCGACACCCGACACACTCACCCCCCGACACACGACACACTCACCCCCCGACACACTCACCCCCCGACACACTCACCCCCCGACACCCGACACACTCACCCCCCGACACCCGACACACTCACCCCCCGACACCCGACACACTCACCCCCCCGACACCCGACACACTCACCCCCCGACACACTCACCCCCCGACACCCGACACACTCACCCCCCGACACACTCACCCCCCGACACCCAACACACTCACCCCCCGACACCCAACACACTCACCCCCCGACACCCAACACACTCACCCCCCGACACACTCCCCCCGACACCCGACACACTCACCCCCGACACCCGACACACTCACCCCCCGACACCCGACACACTCACCCCCCGACACCCGACACACTCACCCCCCGACACACTCACCCCCCGACCCCCGACACACTCACCCCCCGACCCCCGACACACTCACCCCCCGACCCCCGACACACTCACCCCCCGACACACTCACCCCCCGACACACTCACCCCCCGACTCACTCACCCCCCGACTCACTCACCCCCCGACACCCATCACACTCACCCCCCAACACCCAACCCCCAACACCCATCACACTCACCCCCCAACACCCAACCCCCAACACCCATCACACTCACCCCCAACACCCAACACACTCACCCCCCAACACACTCACCCCCCGACACCCGACACACTCACCCCCCGACCCCCGACACACTCACCCCCCGACCCCCGACACACTCACCCCCCGACACACTCACCCCCCGACACACTCACCCCCCGACACCCATCACACTCACCCCCCAACACCCAACCCCCAACACCCAACACACTCACCCCCCAACACACTCACCCCCCAACACCCAACACACTCACCCCCCAACACCCAACACACTCACCCCCCAACACCCAACACACTCACCCCCCAACACCCAACACACTCACCCCCCAACACCCATCACATCACCCCCCGACACACTCACCCCCCGACACACTCACCCCCCGACACACTCACCCCCCGACACACTCACCCCCCGACACACTCACCCCCCGACACACTCACCCCCCGACACACTCACCCCCCGACACACTCACCCCCCGACACACTCACCCCCCGACACACTCACCCCCCGACACACTCACCCCCCGACACACTCACCCCCCGACACCCAACACACTCACCCCCCGACACCCAACACATCACCCCCCGACACCCATCACATCACCCCCCCCAACACCCATCACACTCACCCCCCAACACCCCACACACTCACCCCCACAAGACCCATCACACTCACCCCCACAAGACCCATCACACTCACCCCCCCAAGACCCATCACATCACCCCCCAACACACTCACTCCCCGAAACCCATCACACTCACTCCTCAACACACTCTGCACTCTCCCTCCTCGATCCGAACCCCAGCTCCCTGAAACATATTGTTTAACTAATCAAACCCCTCAGACTTTAACCTGGCTTTGTATGATTGTTTTAACCAAACAAACCTGTCAGACTGTAACCGGGCGTTGTGTGATTTTTTTTAACGTCAGGGAAGTCCTAAAGAGAGAGCTCAGAAGAGCCAGGAGGAGACGTGAGAAGTTGTTGGGGGATAGGATCAGGGTTAACCCTCAGGCTTTCCATTGGTATGTCAGGAATGACGAGAGTTAAATTAGGGCCAACCAAGGATAATCGTGGGAAGCTGTGTGTGGAGTCAGAGTGGATGGGGAAGCACCAAATAAATATTTTTCGACAGTGTTCACTATACAAAATGAAACTGTTGGCGAGGAAAATACAGAGATACTTGCATCTAGACTAGAAAAGATTGAGGTTCACAAGGAAGAGGTATTAGAAATACTGCAGAGTGTGAAAACAGACAAGTCCCCTGGGCCGGATGGGATCTGTCCTAGGATCATCTGGGAAGCAAGGGAGGCGATAGCCGAGTGTTTGGCATTGATCTTTGAATCATCATTGTCTACAGGAATACTGCCGGAGGACTGGAGGATAGCAAATGTGGTTCCCTTGTTCAAAAAGGGTAGTAGAGACAACCCTAGTAATTACAGACCAGTGAGTCTCACCTCAATTGTTGGTCAAGTGTTGGAAAAGGTTGTAAGAGATAGGATTCACAAACATCTGGAAAAGAATAATCTGATCAGGGACAGTCAGCACGGTTTTGTGAAGGGTAGGTCATGCCTAACGAATCTTATTGATTTTTTAATAAAGTGACCAAACTGGTAGATGAGAGTAAACCGGTTGATGTGGGGTATATGGATTTCAGCAAGGCATTCGATAAAGTTCCCCACAGTAGGCTATTATACAAAATGCTGAGGAATGGGATTGTGGGAGACATAGCAGTTTGGATCAGTAATTGGCTTGCCGAAAGAAAACAGAGGGTTGTAGTTGATGGAACGTGTTCATCTTGGTGTCCAGTTACTCGCAGCGTACCGCAAGGGTCGGTGTTGGGTCCACTGCTGTTTGTCATTTTTATAAATGACCTGGATAAGGGCTTAGAAGGGTGGGTTAGTAAATTTGCGGACGACACTAAGGTCGGTGGAGTTGTGGATAGTGACGAAGGATGTAGTAGGTTGCAGAGAGACATAGATAGGATGCAGAGCTGGGCTGAGAGGTGGCAAATGGAGTTAAATGTGGACAAGTGTGAGGTGATACACTTTGGCCGGAGTAATCGGAATGTAAAGTACTGGGCTAATGGTAAGATTCTTGGTAGTGTAGATGAGCAGAGAGATCTCAGTGTCCATGTACACAGATCCCTGAAAGTTGCCACCCAGATTGACAGGGTTGTTAAGAAGGCATACAGTGTTTTAGCCTTTATTAATAGAGGGATTGAGTTCCGGAACCAGGTGGTTATGCTGCAGCTGTACAAAGCTCTGGTGCGGCCGCACTTGGAGTATTGTGTACAGTTCTGGTCACAGCATTATAAGAAGGACGTGGAAGCTTTGGAAAGGGTGCAGAGGAGATTTACTAGGATGTTGCCTGGTATGGAAGGAATGTCTTACGAGGAAAGGCTGAGGGCCTTGAGGTTGTTCGCATTAGAGAGGAGGAGGTTGAGAGGTGACTTAATAGGGACATACAAGATAATCAGAGGGTTAGATAGGGTGGACAGGGAGAGCCTTTTGCCAAGTATGGGGACTGCAAACACGAGGGGGCACAACTTTAAAGTAACGGGAGATAGATACAAGACAAATGTCAGAGGTAGTTTCTTTACTCAGAGAGTAGTAAGGGTATGGAATGCTTTGCCTGCAACGGTAGTAGATCCGCCAAGTTTAAGTGCATTTAAGTTGCCATTGGACAGACAAATGGACGTACGTGGAATAGTGTAGGTGGGATGGGCTTCAGATTAGTATGACAGGGCGGCGCAACATTGAGGGCCGAAGGGCCTGTATTGCGCTGTAATGTTCTATAAACCTATCAGATTGTAACCGGGCGCTGTGTGATTTTTTAACCAAATAAACCAGTCGGACGGTGACCGGGCGTTGTGTGATTTTTTTAACCAAATAAACCTGTCGGACGGTGACCGGGCGTTGTGAGATTTTGTAACCAAATAAACCTGTCGGACTGTGACCGGGCGTTGTGTGATTTTTTAACCAAATAAACCTGTCGGACGGTGACCGGGCGCTGTGTGATTTTTTAACCAAATAAACCTGTCGGACGGTGACCGGGCGCTGTGTGATTTTTTAACCAAATAAACCTGTCGGACTGTAACCGGGCGTTGTGTGATTTTTTTAACCAAATAAACCTGTTGGACGGTGACCGGGCGTTGTGTGATTTTTTTAACCAAATAAACCAGTCGGACGGTGACCGGGCGTTGTGTGATTTTTTAACCAAATAAACCTGTCGGACTGTAACCGGGCGTTGTGTGATTTTTTAACCAAATAAACCTGTCGGACTGTAACCGGGCGTTGTGTGATTTTTTTAACCAAATAAACCTGTCGAACGGTGACCGGGCGTTGTGTGATTTTTTAACCAAATAAACCAGTCGGACGGTGACCGGGCGTTGTGTGATTTTTTAACCAAATAAACCTGTCGGACGGTGACCGGGCGTTGTGTGATTTTTTAACCAAATAAACCTGTCGGACTGTAACCGGGCGTTGTGTGATTTTGTAACCAAATAAACCAGTCGGACGGTGACCGGGCGTTGTGTGATTTTTTAACCAAATAAACCTGTCGGACGGTGACCGGGCGTTGTGTGGTTTTTTAACCAAATAAACCTGTCGGACTGTGACCGGGCGTTGTGTGATTTTGTAACCAAATAAACCAGTCGGACGGTGACCGGGCGTTGTGTGATATTTTAACCAAATAAACCTGTCGGACGGTGACCGGGCGTTGTGTGATTTTGTAACCAAATAAACCAGTCGGACGGTGACCGGGCGTTGTGTGATTTTTTTAACCAAATAAACCAGTCGGACGGTGACCGGGCGTTGTGTGATTTTTTAACCAAATAAACCTGTCGGACGGTGACCGGGCGTTGTGTGATTTTTTTAACCAAATAAACCAGTCGAACGGTGACCGGGCGTTGTGTGATTTTTTTAACCAAATAAACCTGTCGGACGGTGACCGGGCGTTGTGAGATTTTGTAACCAAATAAACCTGTCGGACTGTGACCGGGCGTTGTGTGATTTTGTAACCAAATAAACCAGTCGGACGGTGACCGGGCGTTGTGTGATTTTTTTAACCAAATAAACCAGTCGGACGGTGACCAGGCGTTGTGTGATATTTTAACCAAATAAACCAGTCGGACGGTGACCGGGCGTTGTGTGATTTTTTAACCAAATAAACCTGTCAGACTGTACCCGGGCGTTGTGTGATTTTTTAACCAAATAAACCTGTCGGACTGTAACCGGGCGTTGTGTGATATTTTAACCAAATAAACCAGTCGGACGGTGACCGGGCGTTGTGTGATTTTGTAACCAAATAAACCAGTCGGACGGTGACCGGGCGTTGTGTGATTTTTTAACCAAATAAACCTGTCGGACGGTGACCGGGCGTTGTGTGATTTTGTAACCAAATAAACCTGTCGGACGGTGACCGGGCGTTGTGTGGTTTTTTAACCAAATAAACCTGTCGGACTGTGACCGGGCGTTGTGTGATTTTGTAACCAAATAAACCAGTCGGACGGTGACCGGGCGTTGTGTGATATTTTAACCAAATAAACCTGTCGGACGGTGACCGGGCGTTGTGTGATTTTGTAACCAAATAAACCAGTCGGACGGTGACCGGGCGTTGTGTGATTTTTTTAACCAAATACACCTGTCGGACGGTGACCGGGCGTTGTGAGATTTTGTAACCAAATAAACCTGTCGGACTGTGACCGGGCGTTGTGTGATTTTGTAACCAAATAAACCTGTCGGACGGTGACCGGGCGTTGTGTGATTTTTTTAACCAAATAAACCTGTCGGACTGTGACCGGGCGTTGTGTGATATTTTAACCAAATAAACCAGTCGGACGGTGACCGGGCGTTGTGTGATATTTTAACCAAATAAACCTGTCGGACGGTGACCGGGCGTTGTGTGATTTTTTTAACCAAATAAACCTGTCGGACTGTGACCGGGCGTTGTGTGATTTTGTAACCAAATAAACCAGTCGGACGGTGACCGGGCGTTGTGTGATATTTTAACCAAATAAACCTGTCGGACGGTGACCGGGCGTTGTGTGATTTTGTAACCAAATAAACCAGTCGGACGGTGACCGGGCGTTGTGTGATTTTTTAACCAAATAAACCTGTCGGACGGTGACCGGGCGTTGTGTGATTTTTTTAACCAAATAAACCAGTCGAACGGTGACCGGGCGTTGTGTGATTTTTTTAACCAAATAAACCTGTTGGACGGTGACCGGGCGTTGTGAGATTTTGTAACCAAATAAACCTGTCGGACTGTGACCGGGCGTTGTGTGATTTTTTAACCAAATAAACCAGTCGGACGGTGACCGGGCGTTGTGTGATTTTGTAACCAAATAAACCAGTCGGACGGTGACCGGGCGTTGTGTGATTTTTTTTAACCAAATAAACCAGTCGGACGGTGACCGGGCGTTGTGAGATTTTGTAACCAAATAAACCTGTCGGACTGTGACTGGGCGTTGTGTGATATTTTAACCAAATAAACCAGTCGGACGGTGACCGGGCGTTGTGTGATTTTTTAACCAAATAAACATGTCAGACTGTAACCGGGCATTGTGTGATTTTTTAACCAAATAAACCTGTCGGACGGTGACCGGGCGTTGTGTGGTTTTTTAACCAAATAAACCTGTCGGACTGTGACCGGGCGTTGTGTGATATTTTAACCAAATAAACCAGTCGGACGGTGACCGGGCGTTGTGTGATTTTGTAACCAAATAAACCAGTCGGACGGTGACCGGGCATTGTGTGATTTTTTAACCAAATAAACCAGTCGGACGGTGACCGGGCGTTGTGTGATTTTGTAACCAAATAAACCTGTCGGACGGTGACCGGGCGTTGTGTGGTTTTTTAACCAAATAAACCTGTCGGACTGTGACCGGGCGTTGTGTGATTTTGTAACCAAATAAACCAGTCGGACGGTGACCGGGCGTTGTGTGATATTTTAACCAAATAAACCTGTCGGACGGTGACCGGGCGTTGTGTGATTTTGTAACCAAATAAACCAGTCGGACAGTGACCGGGCGTTGTGTGATTTTTTTAACCAAATAAACCAGTCGGACGGTGACCGGGCGTTGTGTGATTTTTTAACCAAATAAACCTGTCGGACGGTGACCGGGCGTTGTGTGATTTTGTAACCAAATAAACCAGTCGGACGGTGACCGGGCGTTGTGTGATTTTTTTTAACCAAATAAACCAGTCAGACGGTGACCGGGCGTTGTGTGATTTTTTTAACCAAATAAACCAGTCGGACGGTGACCGGGCGTTGTGTGATTTTTTTTAACCAAATAAACCTGTCGGACTGTGACCGGGCGTTGTGTGATTTTGTAACCAAATAAACCTGTCGGACGGTGACCGGGCGTTGTGTGATTTTTTTAACCAAATAAACCAGTCGGACGGTGACCGGGCGTTGTGTGATATTTTAACCAAATAAACCTGTCGGACGGTGACCGGGCGTTGTGTGATTTTTTAACCAAATAAACCTGTCAGACTGTAACCGAGCGTTGTGTGATTTTTTTAACCAAATAAACCAGTCGGACGGTGACCGGGCGCTGTGTGATTTTTTAACCAAATAAACCTGTCGGACGGTGACCGGGCGTTGTGTGATTTTGTAACCAAATAAACCAGTCGGACGGTGACCGGGCGTTGTGTGATATTTTAACCAAATAAACCTGTCGAACGGTGACTGGGCGTTGTGTGATTTTTTAACCAAATAAACCAGTCGGACGGTGACCAGGCGATGTGTGATTTTTTAACCAAATAAACCTGTCGGACGGTGACCGGGCATTGTGTGATTTTTTAACCAAATAAACCTGTCGGACTGTAACCGGGCGCTGTGTGATATTTTAACCAAATAAACCAGTCGGACGGTGACCGGGCGTTGTGTGATTTTGTAACCAAATAAACCTGTCGGACGGTGACCGGGCGTTGTGTGGTTTTTTAACCAAATAAACCAGTCGGACGGTGACCGGGCGTTGTGTGATATTTTAACCAAATAAACCTGACGGACGGTGACCGGGCGTTGTGTGATTTTTTAACCAAATAAACCTGTCGGACTGTAACCGGGCGTTGTGTGATATTTTAACCAAATAAACCAGTCGGACGGTGACCGGGCATTGTGTGATTTTGTAACCAAATAAACCTGTCGGACGGTGACCGGGCGTTGTGTGATATTTTAACCAAATAAACCTGTCGGACGGTGACCGGGCGTTGTGTGATTTTTTTAACCAAATAAACCACTCGGACTGTGACCGGGCGTTGTGTGATTTTGTAACCAAATAAACCAGTCGGACGGTGACCGGGCGTTGTGTGATATTTTAACCAAATAAACCTGTCGGACGGTGACCGGGCGTTGTGTGATTTTGTAACCAAATAAACCAGTCGGACAGTGACCGGGCGTTGTGTGATTTTTTTTAACCAAATAAACCAGTCGGACGGTGACCGGGCGTTGTGTGATTTTTTAACCAAATAAACCTGTCGGACGGTGACCGGGCGTTGTGTGATTTTGTAACCAAATAAACCAGTCGGACGGTGACCGGGCGTTGTGTGATTTTTTTTAACCAAATAAACCAGTCAGACGGTGACCGGGCGTTGTGTGATTTTTTTAACCAAATAAACCTGTCGGACGGTGACCGGGCGTTGTGAGATATTTTAACCAAATAAACCAGTCGGACGGTGACCGGGCGTTGTGTGATTTTTTTTAACCAAATAAACCTGTCGGACTGTGACCGGGCGTTGTGTGATTTTGTAACCAAATAAACCTGTCGGACGGTGACCGGGCGTTGTGTGATTTTTTTAACCAAATAAACCAGTCGGACGGTGACCGGGCGTTGTGTGATATTTTAACCAAATAAACCTGTCGGACGGTGACCGGGCGTTGTGTGATTTTTTAACCAAATAAACCTGTCAGACTGTAACCGAGCGTTGTGTGATTTTTTTAACCAAATAAACCAGTCGGACGGTGACCGGGCGCTGTGTGATTTTTTAACCAAATAAACCTGTCGGACGGTGACCGGGCGTTGTGTGATTTTGTAACCAAATAAACCAGTCGGACGGTGACCGGGCGTTGTGTGATATTTTAACCAAATAAACCTGTCGAACGGTGACTGGGCGTTGTGTGATTTTTTAACCAAATAAACCAGTCGGACGGTGACCAGGCGATGTGTGATTTTTTAACCAAATAAACCTGTCGGACGGTGACCGGGCATTGTGTGATTTTTTAACCAAATAAACCTGTCGGACTGTAACCGGGCGCTGTGTGATATTTTAACCAAATAAACCAGTCGGACGGTGACCGGGCGTTGTGTGATTTTGTAACCAAATAAACCTGTCGGACGGTGACCGGGCGTTGTGTGGTTTTTTAACCAAATAAACCAGTCGGACGGTGACCGGGCGTTGTGTGATATTTTAACCAAATAAACCTGACGGACGGTGACCGGGCGTTGTGTGATTTTTTAACCAAATAAACCTGTCGGACTGTAACCGGGCGTTGTGTGATATTTTAACCAAATAAACCAGTCGGACGGTGACCGGGCGTTGTGTGATTTTGTAACCAAATAAACCTGTCGGACGGTGACCGGGCGTTGTGTGATATTTTAACCAAATAAACCTGTCGGACGGTGACCGGGCGTTGTGTGATTTTTTTAACCAAATAAACCACTCGGACGGTGACCGGGCGTTGTGTGATTTTTTAACCAAATAAACCTGTCGGACAGTGACCGGGCGTTGTGTGATTTTTTTAACCAAATAAACCAGTCGGACGGTGACCGGGCGTTGTGTGATTTTTTTAACCAAATAAACCTGTCGGACGGTGACCGGGCGTTGTGAGATTTTGTAACCAAATAAACCAGTTGGACGGTGACCGGGCGTTGTGTGATTTTGTAACCAAATAAACCAGTCAGACGGTGACCGGGCGTTGTGTGATTTTTTTAACCAAATAAACCAGTCGGACTGTAACCGGGCGCTGTGTGATTTTTTTTAACCAAATAAACCAGTCGGACGGTGACCGGGCGTTGTGTGATTTTTTTTAACCAAATAAACCAGTCGGACGGTGACCGGGCGTTGTGTGATTTTTTAACCAAATAAACCTGTCGGACGGTGACCGGGTGTTGTGTGATTTTGTAACCAAATAAACCTGTCGGACGGTGACCTGGGGGTGAGGGAGAGAGAAAGGGGGGGGGGGGGGGTGCGGTGATGGAGAGAGAGTAGAGGGGATGGTGAGGTAGAGAGTAGAGGGGGTGGATGCAGCGAGGGAGAAGGAGGGCGGTGAGGGAGAGAGAAAGGTGGGGGGGGGGGGGGTGGCGACAGAGAGAGTTGAGGGGTTGAGGCCAGGGATGTGATAGCTTGTGGTTTGGGAGTACCCGAGTGGGCCCGGACATGACAAAGGGCACTACATTGTTTTTTGAGCATGGGTGAGAGAGGAGTGCAAGGCAGGAATATCCCAGGCAGGAATATCCCAGGCAGGTAACCAGGAGAGGCACGACATTCCTGGGAGGATAGCAGTGAAGCTGGATGGGCCGTTAATAACGATCAATGATGGATTCATGGGCACTATCGAGATGAGCTTCATATTCAGGTTTCCAGCACTTAGACCCCAGGAGCTGAGGCCAGACTGGGACTTGAGCAATGGTTACAGCCTGCCCTGACATGACCACTCAGCCACCTCCCTCCCCTTCCCCTCCCCCTCCCCACCCCCCCCTCCCCCTCCCTCCTGGGAGCAAGAAGGTGCTTTGTAAACGAAAGGGGCAGCCTTGGAAAACCCAATGCCGTACGTACCGACGGTGATAACCAGGTTCCTCTCCCCTTCGTCCTTCTCCTCGTCACTCGGAGCTCCTTGACACACCTCAGGTGGCCAGAGCCCGCCGCGATCTGACCGGGACGGTGTTGCCGCGTGATCAGGTTGTTGACTGGGCCCTGGGGGAGATTCAGCCGGCGGTGCCCCAGTAGCTGCAGGGTCAGCCTCTGGCGACTGGCTGCCCGGGGATGGGACTCCTGAAGGTAAGAGGGGCACACCAGCAGTTAGCAGAAGATCTGGACAGTTTCCTGAGTTTTAAACGGTTTCTCATGTGATCTTTTGGAACCCGAAAACCAAAAGGTTGAAACAAACGGGGGCTGTCTGCTGTTTGCAAAAAAAAACTAGATGACTTTTGGAGAAAAGGGATTTGAGAGGAGATTAACAGAATGTTTTCAGATAAACAGTCTAAGCTTTGGAAGGGGTCTTGGGAGGATGATGGCATAGCAACAGCCTCTGGTCTGAGGTACGACGCGTTTTACCACAGACTTGGAAAATGCTGGCACCTAGAACAAGCTGGTAAGGAGGCCGCATTCCCCCCCTCCCCATTTCCACAGAACCACTGACATCTCCAGAAATCACTGCCTGACTGTATCGGCGCTGCCTCGTGCTCCCACAAGGAGGTTGAACAGTTCATCAACTTTACCAACACCTTCCATCCCGACCTCAAATTCACCTGGACTGTCTCAGACTCCTCCCTCCCCTTCCTAGACCTTTCCATCTCTATCTCGGGCGACCAAATCAACACAGACATCTATTATAAACCGACTGACTCTCACAGCTACCTGGACTACACCTCCTCCCACCCCGCCCCCTGTAAAAACGCCATCCCATATTCCCAATTCCTTCGTCTCCGCCACATCTGCTCCCAGGAGGACCAGTTCCAATACAGCTGGCCTCCTTCTTCAAGGACCACAGATTCCCCCCAGACGTGATCGACGATGCCCTCCACCGCATCTCCTCCACTTCCCGCTCCTCCGCCCTTGAGCCCCGCCCCTCCAACCGCCACCAGGACAGAACCCCACTGGTTCTCACCTACCACCCCACCAACCTCCATATACAGCGTATCATCCGCCGTCATTTCCGCCACCTCCAAACGGACCCCACCACCAGGGATATATTTCCCTCCCCTCCCCTATCAGCGTTCCGCAAAGACCACTCCCTTCGTGACTCCCTCATTAGGTCTACACCCCCCACCAACCCAACCTCCACCTCCGGCACCTTCCCCTGCAACCGCAGGAAATGCAAAACTTGCGCCCACACCTCCCCCCTTACCTCTCTCCAAGGCCCCAAGGGATCCTTCCATATCCGCCACAAATTCATCAGCACCTCCACACACATCATCTATTGCATCCGCTGCACCCGATGTGGCCTCCTCTATATTGGGGAGACGGGCCGCTTACTTGCGGAACGCTTCAGAGAACACCTCTGGGACGCCCGGACCAACCAACCCAATCACCCCGTGGCTCAACACTTTAACTCCCCCTCCCACTCCACCAAGAACATGCAGGTCCTTGGACTCCTCCATCGCCAGACCATAACAACACGATGGCTGGAGGAAGAGCGCCTCATCTTCCGCCTGGGAACCCTCCAACCACAAGGGATGAACTCAGATTTCTCCAGTTTCCTCATTTCCCCTCCCTCCACCTTGTCTCAGTCGATTCCCTCGAACTCAGCACCACCCTCCTAACCTGCAATCTTCTTCCTGACCTCTCCGCCCCCCACCCCCACTCCGGCCTATCACCCTCACCTTAACCTCCTTCCACCTATCACATCTCCATCACCCCTCCCCCAAGTCCCTCCTCCCTACCTTTTATCTTAGCCTGCCTGGCACACTTTCCTCATTCCTGATGAAGGGCTTTTGCCCGAAACGTCGAATTTCCTGCTCCTTGGATGCTGCCTGACCTGCTGTGCTTTAACCAGCAACACATTTTCAGCTCTGATCCCCAGCATCTGCAGACCTCACTTTTTACCCTGATCTGAAAGCCCAACTCTTGAGTCAATCACGGGGCCCGATATCTACTGGGCTACCACCCAGACCGAGCGTCTCCCGTCGCTCCGCAGCCAAGGGATGTGGTCAATAAGGAAGCAAAGGGATTGCAAGACTGTCCCCTTGTTCTGCCCTTTCACTATGGCCTGCTAATCTACAGGGTGTTCCTGACCTTTTCCCACATCATTGCTGAGGAGAGTTCCCTCCTCTCATGCTGTCTGGGCATGAATGGGATTAAGGGTGCTGAAAGCATACTTGTTTCGACTAAACAATTTACTTTCAACTTTACTGAAGAAACATTTAACACCGGCCCTTCCGACCCTGGGAATAATCTCCTCTGTCGGGCAGAAGATCCTGAAGCATAAACACACGCACCAGCAGATTCGAGGACAGCTTCTGAACGGACCTCTCAAATTTCAAATCTAATGTCGATCTGGCGTTTTATGCATCTTGATTAGATTCCCTACAATATGGAAACAGGCCCTTCGGCCCAACACATCCACACCGACCCGCCAAAGAGCAACCCACTCAGACCCATTTCCCCTCTGACTAACGCACCAAACACTACGGGCAATTTAGCCTGGCCAATCCACCCTAACCTGCACATCTTTGGACTGTGGGAGGAAACTGGAGCAAACTCCACCCAGACACGGGGAGAACGTGCAAACCCCACACAGACACGGGGAGAACGTGCAAACCCCACACAGACACGGGGAGAACGTGCAAACCCCACACAGACACGGGGAGGACGTGCAAACCCCACACAGACACGGGGAGAACGTGCAAACTCCACACAGACACGGGGAGAACGTGCAAACCCCACACAGACACGGGGAGAACGTGCAAACCCCACACAGACACGGGGAGAACGTGCAAACCCCACACAGACACGGGGAGGACGTGCAAACTCCACACAGACACGGGGAGAACGTGCAAACTCCACACAGACACGGGGAGGATGTGCAAACCCCACACAGACACGGGGAGAACGTGCAAACTCCACACAGACACGGGGAGAACGTGCAAACTCCACACAGACACGGGGAGAACGTGCAAACTCCACACAGACACGGGGAGGACGTGCAAACCCCACACAGACACGGGGAGAACGTGCAAACTCCACACAGACACGGGGAGGACGTGCAAACTCCACACAGACACGGGGAGAACGTGCAAACCCCACACAGACACGGGGAGAACGTGCAAACCCCACACAGACACGGGGAGGACGTGCAAACTCCACGCAGACACGGGGAGAATGTGCAAACGCCACACAGACACGGGGAGAATGTGCAAACTCCACACAGACAGTCACCTGAGGCTGGAATTAAACCTGGGACCCTGGTGCTGTGAGGCAGCAGTGCTAACCACTGAGCATCCTCATTGTAGACCTCGCTCTGTTCAATCACCCTGAGATCTTTGTACTGTATGGTCTGCCTGTACCGAACACAAAGCCTTTCACTGTACCGAGGTACACGTGACAATAATAAACCAAATCGGGAATATAGAGGAAAAATCCTCCATGGCAGCATTAAAACTCAGAATATTAGCTGAGATCCTGGATTCATAGGCAAGTGATGATAGGCCATTGTAAAAAATATCAGCAGTCACATGACATCAGGGGGGTATAGTCTAACAGGTTTATCGGAAATCACAAGTTTTCGGAGTGCTGCCCCTGTGTCAGGTGAGGATGGCAGCACTCGGAAAGTCTGTTATTTGGAAATCAGCCCACTGGACGAGAACCTGGGGCAGTGGGGTTTCTGAATTTGTCCTGGCTGGGGGAATGCTGGCAGTCCCGCAATGTGAGGAGAATACTGGTGTGTGAAGACAGAGACTTGTTACAAGGGGCAAGGTTCTCTGTTCATCCAGAGACAAAATGGAAAGGGCAGGACCAGGTGACAGGTGTGCAATGGGGCTTGGCTCTCTCTCTTATTCCTGATGAAGGGCTTGTGCTCGAAACGTCGAATTCTCTATTCCTGAGATGCTGCCTGGCCTGCTGTGCTTTGACCAGCAACACATTTGCAGCAGGTGCAATGGTATCTTGTTGACCACATCCCTTTAGAGTTGAAAATGTGTTGCTGGTTAAAGCACAGCAGGTCAGGCAGCATACAAGGAACAGGAAATTCAACGTTTTGGGCATAAGCCCTTCATCAGGAATGAGGAGAGGGTGCCAGGCAGGCTAAGATAAAAGGTAGGGAGGAGGGACTTGGGGGAAGACCTCATTTTTTACCCGAATCCTCTTGCAAGGATGCCTTCCTTGAAGAAGCTCTCTTCCTCCCTCTACAAGGATTTCAGTGAGTCTCTCTCTCTCTGCACCCCCCAGGTCATCTCCACCGCCCCTCCCCCAAGTCCCTCCTCCCTACCTTTTATCTTAGCCTGCCTGGCACCCTCTCCTCATTCCTGATGAAGGGCTTATGCCCGAAACGTCGATTCTCCTGCTCCTTGGATGCTGCCTGACCTGCTGTGCTTTAACCAGCAACACATTTTCAGCTCTGATCTCCAGCATCTGCAGACCTCATTTTTTACATGGGAAATTGTCCCATAGTGCCCAGGGATGTGCAGGTTAGGGTGGGTTGGCCGTGGGAAATTGTCCCATAGTGCCCAGGGATGTGCAGGTTAGGGTGGATTGGCCGTGGGAAATTGTCCCATAGTGCCCAGGGATGTGCAGGTTAGGGTGGATTGGCCATGGGAAATTGTCCCATAGTGCCCAGGGATGTGCAGGTTAGGGTGGATTGGCCATGGGAAATTGTCCCATAGTGTCCAGGGAAGTGCAGGTTAGGGTGGATTGGCCATGGGAAATTGTCCCATAGTGTCCAGGGAAGTGCAGGTTAGGGTGGATTGGCCATGGGAAATTGTCCCATAGTGTCCAGGGAAGTGCAGGTTAGGGTGGATTGGCCATGGGAAATTGTCCCATAGTGTCCAGGGAAGTGCAGGTTAGGGTGGATTGGCCATGGGAAATTGTCCCATAGTGTCCAGGGATGCTGCCTGACCTGCTGCGCTTTGACCAGCAACACATTTTCAGCTCTGATCCCCAGCATCTGCAGACCTCACTTTCTACCCGACACATCCCTTTAGAGTCCACTCTGGGCAGGGGGAGCCTGCCAATGCTGGAAGGTGTTCACACAGCGCCAACATGAACGCCCACACAGCGGGTCGCTGCCTCACCTGCCAGCCATGGGTTCCTGTTATCGCCAGGCAGACCCGCCGCTGTTTCACCAGCACCGCCCTCTGCTCCATGCTCTGCGAGCCCAGGACATGCCTCATCGGCGCTCTGCCGCTCCCGGGCTCCCTCATCCTTCACGTCCCGGTCAGCCCGGACGCAGGGCGGGCCGTCCGGTGATCCCGGTGGCGCAGCACGGACGCTCCCGACATTCCGGCCGCTGGCCGAAGGCTCGGCGGGGAGACCGGGGGCCGCTGCCACCGCCCGAGAGCTCTTGGTCCGGGGCGGGGAACCCGGCGGCCCCACGGCCTTCCTCTTCTGAGGGGGCAGCATCGTCGCTTCCATCACCCTGAAGACAACCAGAGACAGGGGGAGATGTCAGAGGGTGAGTGCTGAGGGAGTGGGTCTGTCGGAGGGTCAGTGCTGAGGGGGTGGGTCTGTCGGAGGGTCAGTGCTGAGGGAGTGGGCACTGTCGGAGGGTCAGCGCTGAGGGAGCGGGCACTGTCGGAGGGTCAGTGCTGAGGGAGTGGCGCAGTGTTGGAGGGTCAGTGCTAAGGGAGTGGGCACTGTCGGAGGGTCAGTGCTGAGGGAGTGCCGCACTGTCGGAGGGTCAGTGCTGAGGGAGCGCCGCACTGTCGGAGGGTCAGCGCTGAGGGAGTGGGCACTGTCGGAGGGTCAGTGCTGAGGGAGTGCCGCACTGTCGGAGGGTCAGTGCTGAGGGAGCGCCGCACTATCGGAGGGTCAGTGCTGAGGGAGTGGGCACTGTCGGAGGGTCAGTGCTGAGGGAGTGGGCACTGTCGGAGGGTCAGTGCTGAGGGAGCGCCGCACTATCGGAGGGTCAGTGCTGAGGGAGTGGGCACTGTCGGAGGGTCAGTGCTGAGGGAGTGCTGCATTGACGGAGGGTCAGTGCTGAGGGAGCGCCGCACTGTCGGAGGGTCAGTGCTGAGGGAGTGCCGCACTGTCGGAGGGTCAGTGCTGAGGGAGCAGGCGCTGTCGGAGGGTCAGTGCTGAGGGGGTGCCGCACTGTCGGAGGGTCAGTGCTGAGGGAGCGCCGCACTGTCGGAGGGTCAGCGCTGAGGGAGTGGGGGGTGAGGGTGAGGGGGGTCTGTACCTTTCCTCATCTCCCGCCCGTTTCCGCAGCAACCGGGATCCCCGGGTCCCTCTCTCTCTCGGTGTCCGCCCCTCACTTCCGGTCCGCTCCACATCCCCTTCCCCCGCCACCCGGCCCCGGACAAAGGTTCCCCCGCCCCCTCTCCTGAGTGTGTGTGTGTGTGTGTGTAGGGGGGTGGGGATATGTGTCTGTGTGTACTTGGGGGGGTGGGGATGTGTGTGTGTGTGGAGGGGGGTGGGGATGTGTGTGTGTGGAGGGGGGGTGGGGATGTGTGTGTGTGTGTGTGGAGGGGGGGTGGGGATGTGTGTGTTTGTGGGGGGGGTGGGGATGTGTGTGTGTGTGGGGGGGGTGGGGATGGGTGTGTGTGTGTGGAGGGGGGTGGGGATGTGTGTCTCTGTGTGTGTGTGTGTGTGTGTGGAGGGGGGTGGGGATGTGTGTGTGTGTCAGGGTGTGTAGATGTCTGGGTGTGTCTTGGGGAGGGTGGGGGCTGAGGGATTCAGACACCTCCCTGTGTCTTTGGGATAGAAATATGGAACCATTGAGACAGTGCGGTGGTGCCCTTACTGCAGGGAAAGGCGGGTATGTTGGCACTGAGAGTCAGACAGAGCTGTGTCCACATCACCCAGCCGGCTGCTGTGTCCCCTCACACCCTGGACTCTCCTCAAAGCTTCTCAACCCTGAAGCCCCCAGGGTACAGTACTGACAGGTGAGGGGCGAGCAGTCAGGGACCGTGCCTGATCCCATTCGACCTCTCCACCCCCTTAGTCACATCCTCAGGATTTGTTTCACCCCTTATCTCAGAACTCTCCTGGAGATCACTCGACAGTTTTGGAACATCTCTTCGGCTTGAGCCAATTCCCTCCCAAAACCTCTCTCCCCATCCCCCACCCTCGCTTGCTGACTTAGAATGCTTGTCCTCCTACATCGTCTGGGGCCCAATCCTGTCTCACAGAAGCTGCTACAAGGCCCTGGGGACGTTTACTGCACTAAAGACAAGATTTCCAAGTTGTTGAGGAACGAAAACAGAAATTGCTGGAAAAGCTCAGCATGTCTGGCAGCAGCTGTGGAAAGAAATCGGAGTTAACGTTTCACGCCGAATGACCCTTCCACAGAACAACTTGTAAATTGTTGACGTCCTTACAAAGTATTTTTATAGATTTCACACCTTTTTGTTGACATTTTCACTTCCCGGGACTTTTGGAATTAGCTATTTGCCTCTTTGTGGGGTTTTGGGTCAGAGGCGGTAACTGGTCTCAACATTTCCAAACAAACCTGCGAGTGGGCACAGAGTCAAACTCCTTGTCAAATCCACACAACAGTTAGAGCCCTCCATATCTGAACAGAACCTGTTAGGAGCAGCATAGTGGCTCAATGGTTAGCACTGCTGCCTCTCAGCGCCAGGGACCCAGGTTCGATTCCAGCCTCAGGCAACTGTCTGTGTGGAGTTTGCACGTTCTCCCCGTGTCTGCTTTGGTTTCCTCCAGGTGCTCCGGTTTCCTCCCACAGTGCCCACTCCCTCAGCACTGACCCTCCGACAGTGCGGCGCTCCCTCAGCACTGACCCTTCGACAGGGCCCACTCCCTCAGCACTGACCCTCTGACAGGGCCTGCTCCCTCAGAACTGACCCTCTGACAGTGCCCACTCCCTCAGCACTGACCCTCCGACAGTGCAGCACTCCCTCAGCACTGACCCTCCAACAGGACCTGCTCCCTCAGCACCATGTGAGAGTGTGGATGTTGATTGGTGAATTCCCATCTCTGGACTGAGACAGAAACCAGTCAGAGATGACCCAGCCACCCCCTGAACCAGGGATGGTGCTAATGAGGTCAAAGAGCAGGCTGGTGTGTCCTTGCTGCTCTGTGTGACCCTCAGCTCTCCAACTGAACAAGACACAAGTCCCTTTCACCCTGAAAGGGGAGCAGTGCTGTGTCAACCTCAATTCCTGTCCCTGACTCAGAACCCTAAAATCTCTGCCTCAGAGCTCATGTTGTGCCAAGTGTCAGTGCATTTGATTTGCTGCATTTCCCGAAGACGCTCTATCTAGTTTAAGCTCCTCACATTGAACAGTCAGCTCAGCTCAGTCTGTTTAAGTGGGGGCTGGGTTCAGATAAGGCAACCCTCACAGATGCCAGTGAGAATTGTCATAAATTGTCCCAGATCTCGTTCTCCTTTGCTTCCTAACTCAGTGAACCCGGTTATTCTGAATCTCCCTTGCAACTCCCTCTGCTGTGAGGTAAACAATGCCAGCGCCTCCGATCTCTCTCTGTCCATTCCCTATCCCATTCCTGAGCAATCCCCCTACCACACCCTCTCCAGCTTCCAGTTCTGTCTGAGAGCATGGGCGACCGGAATGGGACACGCTAACTCCCTCTGAGGTCTAGCGGGATCCCTGAAGGTGGAATTTGTCTGCCTGGAAATTTCTGTCCTTCAATCTCCTGTTCAATCATCCACGGCGACATTGGGAATCAATAGAGATCGCCTGATTGTTTCCAATCTGCTCAAGCTGTCTTCTGTTTACCGACTGGAGTCATGAAGTCATCCAGCACGGATACAGACCCTTCGGCCCACCCAGTCCAGTCCGACCATCACCCCAAACTCAACCAGTCCCACCTGCCTGATCCTGGCCCATATCCCTCCAAATCTTTCCTCTTCGCGTTCTTATCCAAATGTCTTTTAATCATTGCCATTGTACCCACAACCCCCACTTCACCAGGAAGTTCATTCCACACACGAACCACCCTCTGCGTAAAAGATTTGCGCCTCCTTTTTAAATCTCCCTCCTCTCACCTTAAAAATATGCCCCCTAGTCCCCAGCTCTAGGGAAGAGACACCTCATTCTTTTATAAACTTTTATCAGGTCGCCCCTCAACCTCCCAGGAAAATAACTCCCAGCCTCTCCACCCCTTCTTTATAATTCAAAATGGCAGACCAAGCTCCGAGAGGCCAAATGGCTGACTCCTGTTCCTGTTTATTATGGCCTTATGGTCATGGGGAATCCTCCTTAATGTCTTTACCCTGTCTCATCCCAGTCATAGAGGCATTCAGCACAGAAGAAAACCCTTCGGCCCAACTTGCCCATGCTTTCCTCATCTAAACCAGTCCCATTGCCCTGTTTTGGACTGTAATTCTTTGTACGTTTCCTATTCATGGACTTGTCCAAACATCCATACATGTACCACCCTCTGTGTGAAAAAGTTGCCCCTTAGGTCTCTTTTATATCTTTCCCCTCTCACCCTAAACCCTCAAGTTCTGAACTCCTCCACCCCAGGGAAAAGACTTTGTCTATTTACCCTATCCATGCCCCTCATGATTTTATAAACCTCTATAATGTCACCCCTCAGCCTCCGACGCTCCAGGGAAAACAGCCCCAGCCTGTTCAGCCTCTCCCTGCAGCTCAAACCCTCCAACCCTGGCAACATCCTTGTAAATCTTTTCAGAACCCTTTCAAGTTTCGCAACATCCTTCCTGTTGGAGGGAGACCAGAATTGCACGCAATATTCCAACAGGGGCCTAACCAATGTCCTGTACAGCCTCAATGTGTCCTCCCAACTCCTGTACTCAATAAAGGAAAGCATACAAACACCTTGCTGCAAATGTGTTGCTGGTCAAAGCACAGCAGGCCAGGCAGCATCTCAGGAATAGAGAATTCGACGTTTCGAGCATAAGCCCTTCATCAGGAATAAGAGAGAGAGAGCCAAGCAGGCTAAGATAAAAGGTAGGGAGGAGGGACTAGGGGGAGGGGCGATGGAGGTGGGATAGGTGGAAGGAGGTCAAGGTGAGGGTGATAGGCCGGAGTGGGGTGGGGGCGGAGAGGTCAGGAAGAGGATTGCAGGTTAGGAGGGCGGTGCTGAGTTGAGGGAACCGACTGAGACAAGGTGGGGGGAGGGGAAATGAGGAAGCTGGAGAAATCTGAATTCATACCTTGTGGTTGGAGGGTTCCCAGGCGGAAGATGAGGCGCTCCTCCTCCAGCCGTCGTGTAGTTGTGTTCTGCCGGTGGAGGAGTCCAAGGACCTGCATGTCCTCGGTGGAGTGGGAGGGAGAGTTAAAGTGTTGAGCCACGGGGTGATTGGGTTGATTGGTTCGGGCGGCCCAGAGGTGTTCTCTGAAGCGTTCCGCAAGTAAGCGGCCTGTCTCACCAATATAGAGGAGGCCACATCGGGTGCAGCGGATGCAATAGATGATGTGTGTGGAGGTACAGGTGAACTTGTAGCGGATATGGAAGGATCCCTTGGGGCCTTGGAGGGAAGTGAGTGTGGAGGTGTGGGCGCAAGTTTTACATTTCCTGCGGTTGCAGGGGAAGGTGCCGGGGGTGGAGGTTGGGTTGGTGGGGGGTGTGGATCTGACGAGGGAGTCACGAAGGGAGTGGTCCTTGCGGAACGCTGATAGGGGAGGGGAGGGAAATATATCCCTGGTGGTGGGGTCCGTTTGGAGGTGGCGGAAATGGCGGCGGATGATACGTTGTATGCGCAGGTTGGTGGGGTGGTAGGTGAGAACCAGTGGGGTTCTGTCTTGGTGGCGGTTGGAGGAGCGGGGCTCAAGGGCGGAGGAGCGGGAAGTGGAGGAGATGCGGTGGAGGGCATCGTCGATCACGTCTGGGGGAAATCTGCGGTCCTTGAAGAAGGAGGCCATCTGGGCTGTGCGGTGTTGGAACTGGTCCTCCTGGGAGCAGATGCGGCGGAGACGAAGGAATTGGGAATATGGGATGGCGTTTTTACAGGGGGCAGGGTGGGAGGAGGTGTAGTCCAAGTAGCTGTGGGAGTCAGTCGGTTTATAATAGATGTCTGTGTTGAGTCGGTCGCCCGAGATAGAAATGGAAAGGTCTAGGAAGGGGAGGGAGGAGTCTGAGACAGTCCAGGTGAATTTGAGGTCGGGATGGAAGGTGTTAGTAAAGTTGATGAACTGTTCAACCTTCTCGTGGGAGCACGAGGCAGCGCCGATACAGTCATCGATGTAGCGGGGGAAAAGGTGGGGGGTGGTGCCAGTGTAGTTGCGGAAGATGGACTGTTCCACATATCCTACGAAGAGGCAGGCATAGCTGGGGCCCATGCGGGGGCCCATGGCAACTCCTTTAGTTTGGAGGAAGTGGGAGGATTGAAAAGAGAAGTTATTCAGGGTGAGGACCAGTTCAGTCAGTCGAAGGAGGGTGTCAGTGGAAGGGTACTGGTTGGTGCGGCGGGAAAGGAAGAAGCGGAGGGCTTTGAGTCCTTCGTGATGGGGGATGGAGGTGTACAGGGACTGGATGTCCATCGTGAAAATAAGGCGTTGGGGACCGGGGAAGCGAAAATCATGGAGGAGGTGGAGGGCGTGGGTGGTGTCCCGAACGTAGGTGGGGAGTTCTTGGACTAAAGGGGACAGGACTGTGTCGAGGTATGCGGAGATGAGTTCGGTGGGGCAGGAGCAGGCTGAGACAATGGGTCGGCCGGGGCAGGCAGGTTTGTGGATTTTGGGCAGGAGGTAGAAACGGGCGGTGCGGGGTTGTGGGACTATGAGGTTGGAGGCAGTGGATGGGAGATCCCCTGAGGTGATGAGGTCCTGGATGGTCTGGGAGATGATGGTTTGGTGGTGGGAGGTGGGGTCATGGTCAAGG